>NW_005200333.1:369092-396181 GCF_000372725.1 Emiliania huxleyi CCMP1516 | reverse complement strand
GACAACTGCTTCCGGCGAGCGGCCCCCAATGCCCGGCGGACGTCCCACGGCACCTCGTGCGCACTCCACACGGCACGCGTTCCCACTTCCTGTGATGACGAGTGCGGCACCGCTCTCCCCGCGTCCGCAGGCACATACCAGTCCTCGACGAGGCTAGCTCGGTGGCCGGCGTGGCGCTTTTGTTTCTTTTTTTGCACGTGTTTCTTTTCTTGTAGGCTGGCTCGGTGGCCGGGCTGCTCGACGTGGCAAAGTGCCTCTCGGAGGCCCTGGCGGGGCTGCACGGGCACCAGCTGGACCATGCGGCGAGCGGTCGCCCCGCGGCCCGCGTCTCGACCTCCTCTAAAGGGCGGCGGCGGGCGGGGGAGGGGCGTTGGCGGGGCCTGCGCGTAGACGTAAAAGTCGAACAGGGTGAGCAAGCCGAGGAAGCGCGCGCGCTCCTCCTCGTTGGATGCTGCGGCGGCGTCGGCCTCGGAGCGGAGGAGGTACCTACAGCCATTGAGGTTCATCTCGACCAGCTGTGCGGTGATCGAGCCCGCCTTGGAGGAGGAGGGAGGACGCACTTGCGCAGCACGCCGCAGTAGGCGGGGTTGTTGATGACCTCCTCAATCGAGATTGCGAGCGAGGCGGAGATTGTCACCTGCGGCTGCTGCGACTCTGCAAACGACTGGGTCAGCTTGTAGAGCCGCTCGGCCTGGTAGGTCGCCAGGAAGCAGAAGAAGCGCGAGGGGAGGCGCGGGTGGGTCGAGAAGAGCTGCTCGAGCCGCCGCCCCTCGATGGCGACCACGGTCGTGTCCTGGTCCGCCGCGACCGACGCGGTGGCGCGCCCCTCCTTGAGCAGCGACGTCTCGCCGAGCATCTCCCCCGCCTGTGCAGGCGTGCAGCCGAGATCTAGCAGAGATGTGGCACGGGCGCGTCTCGCCCAGCACCCCCCCCCCCCCGCCTCGCGGTATCTCGGCTATACCTCGCTATGTCTCGGCTAGCTCTCGCCTGCCGGTAGCCCACCACCACCGCTGTATCTCGGCTATACCTCGCTATGTCTCGGCTAGCTCTCGCCTGCCGGTAGCCCACCACCACCGCCTGCGCCTGGTCGGGCAGCAGCAGCTCGACGCGCAGCGCGCCTGTTCACAGCTAGGGGTGTGAGGAGACGCTGTTCACAGCCAGAGGGCAGCGGCAGCTCGACGCGCAGCGCGCCGCGGAGGATCTGGTACAGCGTGGCGGAGGCCTGCCCCTCCTGCACCACGTACTCGCCTGAGCAATCCGATTCGCTGAGCTACGGACTCGCCAGTGCCGCACGCCCGGTGAGGCCCGGCCGCAAGGCTGCGGGCGGAGCGCTGCGCGTGGCTGGAGTGCCGCCTGCGGCTGGTGCGCGGCGGGGCGGGGCGGGGGCGAGAGTGGGGCGGGGCGGCGCGGGTGCGGGTCGCGCCCTTCTTGTAGTGCAGCGTCTTCGCGACGGAGAGGAAGTGGTCCCAGTCCTCCGGGTGCAGGTCGAGCTCGTGCAGCAGCGTGTCCTGGGTTCAACAATATGAAATGTGATCTGTCTTTCATCAGTATTAGTCTCCTCCTTCTGCCCGCTGTCCTGCTCCGACTTGTCCCCCTTGATAATCGGCTCGAGCATGACGTGGAACATCTCCAGCGACACCGCCTCCCCGTCCTCGCCCGCGCGCCCAGACGCGCCGTCGGACAGGTGTGAGCGGGACTTGCCCAGCGCGCCCGTCTTCGCCTTGAGGCGGCAGGCCTGCACAGGGAGGCGGAGGCAGAGGCGGAGGTGGCGCCAGTGAGCCGGCCGGCGGCGGCGCGAGCGAGGGGGCGCTGGCGAGTCGGGGCTGCGGCTTCGGCGTGCGTGTGGAAGGCGTGCGTGCTGCGGAGGCGGAGAGGCGCTGGCGGAGGCGGGGGCGGAGGCGACTGGTGAGGCGGCTGGTACGGCGCCTCCATCAGCAGGCAAGCCTCCTCGAAGTCTTCGTTGATTTGCAGCTCGACGGACTGGCCCTTGGACTGCACCTCGACCGTGTTCGCGTTGCCCTCGGCCGGCTCCGAGCGCAGGAACGAGACGATGTCCGCGTTGTCGATCACCATTTGCTTGTTGAACGCGAACATCTTGAGGTCGAAGCAGAGGGTCGAGTCGAAGATGTACAGCACGCCGAAGTGTGCGTGCTGCTCCTTGACCGCATTCACCTGCCCGCCGCGTGCGCCGCCGGTCGGAGGAGCGCCGCGGGGGCGGGCGCGAGGCGGCGGCGAGGGCGGCGGCGAGGGCGGCGGCGAGGCGGCGGCGGGGGCGGCGGCGAGGATGGGTGGCAGGTTCATCGGCGAAGGCGGCGGATGGAGGGGTGTTGTGAAGGGCTAGTGGCGGCGTGCGGTGCTTCGCGGCGGACATAGCTCTGGGAAGCGTCTTCTGGGCAGCGTCTGGGCAGCGTCTGGGCAGCGTCTGGGCACCGGCTGGGAAGTGTCTAGGAGGTGTCTGGGCAGAGTCTCGGCAGAGGCGCCTCGCGGCGGACAGAGCACTGGTAGACGCCGATCAGGCGCTGGTCGGAGGCGAGGCCGAACTTGGCGCGGGCGTGCGAGATGTCGGTCGTCGGCAGCGAGGCGGTCTTGCCGGGCGCCTGGTCTCGGGCGAGGGGGGGGGGGTTCGGGCGAGCGGGAGGGTCGAGCGAGAGTCGGGCGAGGGTAGGCTGTCTTGAGCAGGCGGCGGCGACTGGCGGCGTACGCGTGAGCGGAGAGCGAGCGCGGGGGGCGGGCGAGCAGCTGCGGGCAGGGGTGCGTGGACGGCGGGGCGGCGGCGTGTGTGTGTGTGTGTGCGCGTGTGTGTGTGTGTGTGTGCGTGTGTGTGTGTGTGTGTGTGTGCGTGTGCGTGCGTGTGTGCGACGGCGCGCCTGCCCCTTCGTGACGACGGAGCGCATGCGGCCCGACAGCTCCGAGATCCGCTCCGAGAGGTACGTGGCGACGACCTGCCGTCCGCAGCGACAAGAGGGCGGCGTGTGTGTGTGTGTGTGGAGGGGAGGGGCGGGCGGGGCGCACGGCTCCTCCGCTCTCGCGTCTGCCCCGCTGCCCCGCCTCCACCACCACCCGCGCCTCTGCCCCTCCGCCCCCTCTCCCTCCTCCTCCTCTCGCCCCTTCTCCCCCCCCCTCTCGGCCCTCGGCCAGCCGCCGCCTTGAAGAGCTGGCCGGCAGACAGGTTGTCGTCAGCCAGCAGCTTGAGCAGCTTCTGCTGGTCGACCTCGAGGACGGTGAGCGTGGTCGCAGCCTTCGCCGTCGCTGCAGCCGGGTGGCCCAGCAGCAGCGACAGCTCGCCTGCGCCCCAAGGAAGGAGGAGGTCAGGGCCAAGGCGGTGAGGGACGCCGAGGGGATCGGCTTGCCGGCGAGCGGGCCGCTGGATGCAGCGGCGTGGGCTGGCGGTGGCGAGAAATATTGGTGACGGGCAGCGGCGGGCTCGCGCGAATGCGGGGCGCGCTCCGAGGACGTCGCCCGTCGAGCGAGTCGCGAGCTCCACGTCTGTGTCGCCTTCGCGCTTCAGCACGAGGTCGACCCTGCCCTCCTTGATGAAGAACATTTTGCCCGCGGTGACACCCTGCTCGATTAGCGTTTCGCCCGCCTCGAGCGAGCGCAGCGCGCCCGACGCCTCGAAGATGCGCTCCACAAACTCCTGCATCGACTTGTCCTTGGCTGCCTCGCGCTGGCCGGCGTCCGCCTTCTTCTTAGCAACCGACTTGCTCTTGTAGGCGTTCCCCTTGGCCTTGGGGCTCGACGCGGAGTTTCCCATGGCGGAGGGAGCAAAGCCGAGAAGAGACGGAGTGTGCTCGGCCGCGGGTCTACAGACAAAGCGGCGGCCGGCACCCCTCTCGCCGACCGTGGATGATGCGCCATTGTTTCTTTTTGCTACCCCGCGCGTTTCTTTATTTTTTTAAATTTTGACCTTGCCGCGCCGCCGTGCCGTGTTCTTCCCTCTGGCTCTCAGCTTGGGAGACCTCGCTTGTGGGGGAGGCTGTACGTCTGCGCGCCTCGTTCTTCTTTTTGCCAACTTACTCCCCAACTAAGATGCAGCCCGATTTCTCCTCGATCTCAGCAGACAGAGGCACCCCGACCAGCGCTCCACACCGGGGCGGCGATACGTTTTCTCCTAGGTTTTCTCGCCGCTTCGCCACCGGCGTCCAAAAGAGGCGAGGCCGAGGGTGGCAGCTCGTGAGGAGGGGGTGGCGCGAGGGTCGTCGCGAGGGCGCCTCCGCGTGTCCGGGAGGGGGCCGTGCTGAGGCGCGAGGCTCGATGGCGGATGTTGGCCCTGGGCTTCGAGGATGTTTGCAATCAAGCCTTGTTCCCTTGATGAAGCCCCTCAACCTCCAAAATCTCCCACGATGTTTCGCCCGACAGCTACTTGTGTGTGTGTGTGTGTGTGTGTGTGTGTGTGTGTGTGTGTGTGTGTGTGTGTGTGTGTGTGTGTGTGTGTGTGTGTGTGTGTGTGTGTATGGTGGAGTACGAGGACTGTGGGGTTCAACCAGGCGACGGCGGACATAGCGAGCCATCGCGGGTACCAGCCTGTCCGGAGCTCCGGAGGGCGAGCTGGATAGATCCGCATGGTCTTCACGGACGAACGCACGCCGGTGGGTGTGCGGCGCAATGATGCCGATGCCTTTTGCAAGGCGCCTTACTCTATTTAGTATTTACCCGTTTCTCTGCATTTTTGCAGAGTTAGAGCTCTTCTCTTTCTACTGTCTGGGTGCGTGTGCTCGTATTTTGCGTGAACTTATTCGGGCATCACAAGCCCCTCTCCGATGTATCTGATGTAACTCGCGTGAACGGCCGCTTCTCTGCCTTCTACCCAGGTACTCTGAACTCATCAAGCTTCCCCGTGAACTTGGAGCACTTGGAGTGCGGATAGCAACCTCACAACCGGGGCCGGGGAGCTAAGAAGCGCACCCAGCGGGCCGGACGATCGGCATCGGGCTACGGGCAAGAGAGCCCTGACCCCCTGGGGGGTGCGCGGTCGCAGGGCCATAACACGGGAAGTACTAACAGTAGCGATCGCCAACTCGCGCTGTGGTCAACGTCATGATGAGACCTGTATCTATATCGACCCTTACCGCTCACATGGCTTGGAGCCTACATCACGCTCGACGGCTCCGCCAAGCGGCGTCATGCGGCGATCGCCTACACGCGCTCACGGAGCGAGCGACGGTCGCGACGAGCGACGAGCGCGGTGGACGGCATTCCCCGGTGAACTTGTAGATGCCCTTTAGGTCGCCGCCGGCCGGTCCCCCGCCTACCCCAGCCGCGGGTGGATAGTACCGAACGAATACCGTCCCGTAGGACCGCGGGCTCGACGTTCGGCCGGTCCCACACGGCTGGACAGACGCCCCAGAGCATGGTCCCGAGTGACCCGTACGGCGACCTATGGACGGCGACGCAAACGACGCGCGTGTGCGGCAAGGGCAGGCGCCCACACTTGCCACACGCGTAGTGGGCATCCATACCTCGCTCCCATGGCCGCGGTTGGCCAGGTCAAGGACGCTGACTCACTCCCTCACATGCCTGGAGATGCTCTCCTCAAAAGCGCCTCGTGGACGTCTGAGCAGGCAGGAGCGGAGGGTGACGCGCGCGGAAGCACGTCGGGGGACCCGGGTGCGTTCGCGGCAGCTACCGCGGTCATGCCGGAGCACTCGGATCGGTCGCGCGACGTCCCGCGGCCGAGCGACATCAGGTCCGGCGTCGCGCGCGCCGAAGAGCTCGACTCGCCAGAGCAGCCTCCGTGTGAGCCAGAAAGGCATCGTAGCCGTCCTGAGAGGCTTCACACAGGCCATTGGCCATATGGAAGGGCTCATTTGCCGCTGAAGCCGATGGGAAGCTTGAACGGGGACAAACTCAGTCCACCATTCACCGGCTGGGTCTGCCATGGCCAGGAGACCAGGCGACCCCCCTGGCGCCCTCCACGCCCGATGGGTCCATCAGGGCCGCGGGACGGCATTCCCCGGGGGGGGGGGAAAGGGTTAAAGCCGTACCGCGCGTCCCGCGTCCTGATCTCTGTGTTCTCTGACTCTGTTTTTCAGTGTTCTCTCGTCTCGCTTCTCTGACCATTTCACAGCTGATTGCGCACGAAATGCCCGTCCTGCATGATGGCGGCGATGCGAGGAGTGGAGACACTGCCGTCGTCCGTGAGGTTTGCGAGGAGGGGCGTGGAGTCCTCCCACGGCCGCCCCTCGACCACGAGGAGGTCGGCGAGCCAGCCGGGGCGCAGCTGGCCGACAGGCAGGCGCATGAGCGCGCCGCCGTGTCGCGTGGCGGCGACGAGCGCCTCTTCGGGCGAGTAGCCAAAGTGCCGCTGGAAGAGGAGGAGGTCGTTGGCGTTGGTGCCCTGCGGGGTCACGCGGAAGCCGTAATCGCCGCCGAGGACGACGCGCAAGCCGCGAGTCCGCAGAGCCGAGAAGGTCTTGGCCTGCGCGTCGAGGAGCAGCTGGACGTCGGGCAGACTCGGCGCGAGGGCAGCCATGAGGCCGACGGCGGGGCCGACAAAGATGTGGTCGCGCGCGGCCGCGAGGGCATCGAGCAGCGCCGAGTCCTTGTGGACAAAATCCAGATGATAGATCACGTCCACACCCACGGCGAGAGCCATCCGCACGTCTGCTGAGCCGCGGCAGTGCGCCGCGACGCGCTTCTGTCGCATGTGCGCCTCCTCGACCGCCGCGCGTACCTCGGCTTCGCTGTACGCAGGAAGCATGTCGTCACGCTCCTCGCTGAGCTTCGAGATCGGCACGAGGTCGCCGCCGATGTTGATCTTGATCGTGTCGGCGCCCTCCCGCAGGCAGCGACGCACCGCCGCCCTCACCTCATCGGCGCCGTCGGCCACGAGTCCAAAAGAGTCGCGATGCTGGTGCATCACCGAGCCGTCGCCGAGGTTGCCCGTCGCGGTGATCTCGGGCGACGCCGCCAGCAGCCGCGGCCCTGGCGCCCGGCCCGCGTTGATCCAGTTGCGCGTGACGGGGTCCTGCCGCGGCCGCACGCCCGCTGCTGAGAAGGCCGATGTGAAGCCAGCTTCGAGCAACCGGCCTGCATTCAACAGGCCGATGAGTACACCCTCCTCCGGAGGCGTGTCGCCCGGATCGGTCATCGCTGCGATATCCTCGAAACCCGTGTGCGCATGACCCTCGACCATTCCGGGGATGACCGCCCGCCCGTGCAGATCGACAGCAGCACACGCAGTCCCGTCAATCTCGGTCGGCAGCGCCTCACCCGCCTCGATAACGGCGGCGATGCGGTTGCCTCGGAGTACCAACGCGCCGCGGAAGGCCCGTCTCGACGTATGCGCCTCGTCCGCCTCGCCGGACCACACAACACCATTGTGGAGCACCGTGCACCGGCTCGGTGGCACGCGCGGTTGCAGGTCACTGCGGTTGACAAACGGCATCTTAAACGTGAGCTGCATCGGCTCCTCGCTCTTCAGGCACTCCATTGCAGCGGCGAGCGTCACTGAAGTTGCGATAGCAAGCGCTCGCATGCTGGTCGCCGGCGAGGGGCAGCAAGCGCCCAGCGAGCGAGTTCTTTACCAGGTTGCAACCCTTGTTCCGCAATGTGCTGTGAACAGAGCACCAACCAACAGCTCTCAGGACCCCCCGGTGCTGGGGTGCTGCCAGCAACCAACCAAGTCGAGCGGAGCAGCGTCGTTCCGATGTTTCGGCGGGCACTTCTCACCTAAGTCCTTGTGGCGGGCCGCCAGGCCCGGAAGCAGATGCCGACGAGGATCAGACACGGCGCGCTATCTGGGCTCGGAGGTCGGCAAAAGGTTGCGCAACCGACACCAGCGACCAGGATCGTCGATCGAGGTAGGTGCACGCTGCTGAAGCAGTGCACCTACATAGTGCGGGACCTGGGGCAGCAACCAACAACCTGGATGGGGACGGGGTGCTGCTCAAAACCGGCGGCAAACAGCAGCGTTCACAGCCGAGTGCGGAACAAGGGTTGCAACTTGGTAAAGAACTCGCTCGCAGGGAGGTCGCGGGGGCCCGGGGTACCCCGGGTTTCGCGTCGGCCCCGAGGGCCCAGATAGGATAGTCCCCGCTGTAGGACGGTATGCGGCGGTCGCCGCCCACCACCCTGCCCCCCCTGGTATGCCAGCGCCCGGTCCCTTGCCCTCTCTTGCGGAAAGCATGCGGAAACAGGCCAGAATCAGAGAGAGATTTTTAGCAATACCAACCAGACCTGGTCAGAATCCTATTCAAAAGTGCCCCGAATCCAGGTGTGTACTGTTTTTGCTTGGGGCGGACAGCATGATGAAATTCTGCAAAAACCTGACCGGCCCCTGCGGTGCCCCTACCTACCTACCTACCTACCTACCCTACTTATGGGAAACTAAAAAAGAAATCACGGTATGGGTGAAGGTGGGGTACTATACCAACTAAAGTGATGGCTGGTGGTACTCTCCTGCAATCACAGTCCTTCCTGTGACATGGCAGGCCACTATCAAGCCCTACAAGCACCAGATCACCCACTTGGGGAGGGTTGACGTCGTGATTTTCGCCGAAAATTTCTTTTTTTGGAGAAAATTCCGGCGTGAAGAGAGGGAAAAACCCGACGGGAGGGCCCAGACCTACCCTACCTACCCCGGCATGCTGTCCGCCCCAAGCAAAAACAGTATGCCGAATCGGCCGGAACGATTATATTGGCTGGAACAACTACGAGTATACCGGTAACGGTGATGGTAGCTTTTTCGCTGATTCTGTACAGAGCTTGGCAACCTTAGTGGCCGCAGGCCACACGCCCGTAGGGCGTGAACTAGTCGCGCGCGTAAGCGCGCGAAGAAAATTTTCAGAAATACGTACGTACTTACCCTGGGGAAGGCCTTGTTTTCACGTCCTTAGCGAGTGATGCAATCACGTTCTTGTTTTGCCCAAAACAAGACCGTACTCGCACGTTCTTATTGGCTGTGGCAAAGACACTAGACACGCTCCGCCTCCTTCGCCGTCGCCAGCGGCGCTGCACCATGCACGCGTACTTTCCGCCCGCCGATGCAGCGGCGCCCGCGGCCGCCGGCGCGGGCGAGGCGGCAGACGGCTGCGGACAGCGGCACTACCCGCGGGCGCGCCGGCGCCGCCGCAGGCGGCTGCGTCCGGCCCCGAGGTGGCAATGCCGTCGTACCAGCCGTGGAAGCAGTCCCGGCCGGAGTGGAAAGGCTGCACTGCAGAGCAGTGGGCCGCCTCCCGCTGCAAGACCGACGACTACATCGCACCCACGATGCCCAAGGGTTCTGCGCCCGGCAAGATGTGGTCCTTTGGCGTCTGCCAAAAGGGGGCGGTGGTACGAAGCAGTGGCGCTGCCTTTGCCCGACGGCTGGACCACGCGGAACGGTGGTCCCGTGCGGCAAGATCCTCACCTTCCCCGACAACGGCAACATTTGGAGCTCGTGCGCAAACCCCCTGCCAGCCGACGGCCCCACACACACCCCTTTCCAGATTGCCTGTTTGAGACGTCCCCCAACTCCTCTGACCTCGTGCGGTCTCGTAGGCACTTCAGGAACAAGCACCCAAAGGAGTTCGACGACGCCAATAACGCGGCTGAGGTCTGAAGCGCTGCGGCGGCGGCGGCGGGTGGTTGTGTGTGGGTGGGTGGGGGGGGGGGGGGGGGGCCCTCTCCAGGTCCCCAATGGAAGGGTGGGGTGGGTGCGCCGTGGGTGCGCTGTTTGTGTACATCTTAACAAGTGCTTAACAAGCATGACGACCGACGGTGGGACCACGACCGACCACTGCGACACCGAAGGTATGACCGAGGAGGTCGCGGCCGAGAACGCGCCGCTGGTGAACGGCCAGGGATACGTTTGGGCCGAGGGCTACGGCGGCCGCCCCGGCTGGGTTCTCTGCGTAGATTAGGGCCAGGATAGGGCCAGGAGCCGCCGACATCCGGCGCGAGGACCGGCTCTTGCGCACAGAAGCGAGCGGAGCGAGCCGAAGAGAAAATTTGAGGCGTAAGGTCGTACTTGCATGTATGTACGTCCCTGTTTTGACAGTACGTACGTAGTGTCGAAGTACGTCCGTGGTTGAGCTGAGGCGCACGTACGCGAGGGGCGCTGGCGTGTCGTCAGCAAGGGCGTGTGGGCTGGGGGCATTTCCGCCCACGTTCTTGCAATACGTACTTGATTTCACGGTCGTGAAAGCAAGGTTGCCAAGCCTGATTCTGTAGGCGTTGTTCCGGCCGTTGGAGGGATGGTGGAGGGAGTCGCGGGCGGCGCCTCCTCAGGCGAGGCGGCCTCTTCCGGCCTATTGGCCCGCCTTCCCAACGAGGCGGGGATAGCGGCTGCGCGAGGCGACGAGACGCCGCTGCTGGCGTGGCTCGACAGCGGCGGGCGGGTCAACGCGACTTGCGGGGAAGGAGATGTGTATCGCGCGTCTCGTCGCGATGCGAGCGGCATGACCGCGCTGATGCTCGCCGCTCAGGAGGGTCACGAGCGGGTGGTTGAGCTGCTGCTGCAGCGCGGCGCGGAGGTCAACAAGCAGAACAGCGAAGGCAGCACCGCGCTGATGCTGTCCGCCAGCTTTTTCGGCCACGAGCGGGCGGTCGAGCTGCTGCTGCAGCGCGGCGCGGAGGTCGACAAGCAGAACGGCAAAGGCGTCACTGCGCTGATGCTATCCGCCAGCTTCGGCCGCGAGCGGGTGGTCGAGCTGTTGCTGCAGCGCGGCGCGGAGATCAACATGCAGAACAGCAAAGGCGGCACTGCGCTGATGAAAGCCGCCAGCCAAGGCCATGAGCGGGTGGTCGAGCTGTTGCTGCAGCGCGGCGCGGAGATCAACAAGCAGGGCAGCCGAGGCGGCACCGCGCTGATGGACGCCGCTTGCAACGACCGCCCCGCCGTCGTCCTCCGCCTGCTGCGGGCGGGCGCGGATCCAAAGTTGCGCTCTGAAAGCGGCAGGTCCGCACTGCAGTGGGCCAGACAGAAGGGCCTTTCCGCGTGCGTCGAGGCCTTCCGGCAGCACGTCGCGGAGGTGGCTGCAGGCCGGCGCGAGGCTTCTTCGGTGACCCGAGGCGTCATGGACAAGACGCAGACGAACAAAGACGCCGTGACAGCAGCTATTGACGGCGACGAGGCGGCGTTGCTGGCATGGCTCGACAGCGGCGGGCAGGTCAACGCGACTTGCGGGATGGGCGATGTGAGCGGCATCACAGTGCTGATGTGCGCCGCCCAGTTTGGCCACGAGCGAGTGGTCGAGCTGCTGCTGCAGCGCGGCGCGGAGGTCGACAAGCAGAACAGCAAAGGCAGCACCGCGCTGATGGGCGCCGCCATCCAAGACGATGCCGCCATGCAAGGCCACGAGCGGGTGGTCGAGCTGTTGCTGCAGCGCGGCGCGGATATCAACCTGCAGAACAGCATCGGCCTCACCGCGCTGATACTCTCCGCCTGCCAAGGCCACGAGCCGGTGGTCGAGCTGCTGCTGCAGCGCGGCGCGGAGATCAACAGGCAGGACAGCAAAGGCGACACCGCGCTGATGGTCGCCGCCAGCCAAGGCCACCCCGCTGTCGTCCTCCGCCTGCTGCGGGCGGGCGCAGACACGGCACTGCGCTCCGAGAGCGGCAGGACGGCGCTTCAGATGGCCAAGGGAAAGGGCCACGCCGAGTGCGTGCGCGCCCTCGAGGAGCATGCGGCGGCAGAGATGAGAGCGGCGGCGGAGGCGGAGGCAGCGCGGCATGCCGAGGCGCTGCTGGTGGAGGAGGAGGCGGAGAAGGAGGCGGGGGGGCGCGACAAGGAGAGCAAGAAGGGTAAGAAGAAGAAGAAGAAGAAGAAGGGGAAGGGCGGAGGTGGAGGCGCTGGGCCGTCGCGGGAGCCCGAGGATGAGGATGAGGCAGCGCTGGCGGCGGGAGAGGAGGCGGAGCTGGCGGCGGCGTTCGAGGAGAGCGCGAGGCTGGAGGAGAAGAGGCGGGCGCCCGACGAGCAAGCGTCGTCCTCTTTGGCTGCAGAGAGGCCGCCTTCGGTGGAGGAGGAGGAGCCGCCGGACGACTTCGTCTGCCCAATCACGACCGAGGTGATGAGCGACCCGGTGATGGCGGCGGACGGGCATGCTTACGAGCGGACGGCGATCGAGCGCTGGCTCGCGACCAAGTCAACGAGCCCGCTGACGGGCGGCGAGCTCGAGCACAGCATCCTGGTCCCCTCCCACATGCTGCGCCGGATGATCCGGGACTGGGAGGGGGCGCGCAAGGCGGCGTGATCAGGCTCGAGATCGCGCCCCATCCCACACATTATCACCAGCACCAGCACCGCCCTCGGTCCGCGGGGTGCTGGTGGTGTGTGTGTGCGGACTGTGTTCATCTCACAGTCTCTCTTGTTGTACTATCTACTGTTGACTGAGTCTCGTTGCACTGTCTCTTTTGCTGCGCCTTGGAGCGCCAGTGCGGAGACTGTGTTCACTGCGCGCCGCGCGCATGTCGCCCCACGTGAGGGTACTGTGCCCCACACACACTCTCGCAGAGCCGTATACGTATCGACGGTACGGGGAGCGGACCCTGAGTTGACCAGGGGTTGTGCGCTGGGTCCTCCTGCTCGGCTCCAGCCAGTAAACAAGTCTTGTCATCAACAGAGTAGAAGGATCTGACCTCGGGGCCGATGTGACCAAGCGCTGGTAGCGTGGTTTAACCTCACACCCATGGTCTCACAGTGTGCCGGCAGTCGCCGAGCAGTGTCGCTCACACAAGCCGCAGCACAAGTGACTGAGGGCCAGTGAGGGCGAGCCCATCGCTGTGACAGCTGTGGCAGCCGCACAGTAGGCTGTGTCAACTGTGCAGAGTGTGTGAGCAGCAGAGGAGCTGTTCTCCAGGCTTCTGTCGCAAAGAGCTGCATGCCACCGAAAGCGCTGTCGAGGTTCGCCGAGCGCGGCGCAGGTTGAGGGAAGCCGCCACCGACGAGCGCGTTGGACTTTTCACTCCGGACAAAGACGGGGACACAGCGGACGGTGCGGGGTGTGTCCCCGTCATAGTGGCGAGGCGCGGGACCGTCTGTGGCGAGGTGGGTCGCGTCCCTCGATTTCCTCAACTCAGGGTCCGCTCCCTTTACTCTAAGCAAAACTCGAAGAGTCGAACACCTCAGTGTCAGAGCAACCTGAGAAATTACGTACTATTCGTACACACCCTACGGCCACGGCCTCCCTCCGCGCGTCGAGGATGGCCACATTGGCCGCTCGTTTGCCCTCGCGCGCCTCATAACGGCCGCGGCCTGGCGCCAAGAAAAAGCATCATCCCGCTCACGTCGTGCCGAGCGTCCGGATCGACTCCAGCATCTGCGGTGCATCCGAGTTGGCATGGTCCTCGTCGCCGGTCGGGTCGCCCTCCGCCTCTGACACCTCCCGCAGCCTGACCACGCCATCGGCAACGAACAGCGCCGCCCGCTTGCCTCGATTCGGACCGAGCTCTGGGTCCGGCTCCTCCAAGCTCAGGCCGAGTGCAGCCGTCAACGTCCTGGCAAGGGTCGGTGAGGCAATCCTCTTGTGTGCTAAGGCAATCTTCTCGTCTGTAAAAGGCTAATTGTCTAGCTACGATCACCCGAAGGGGTCAGCAACAAAGGTAAATGCTCGGGCGCCCGCCAGCCCGCTCGCGCGCTTCCACGCGTCCAGCACATAGCCGTCGTTTACGCAGATCACCAGCACCGCGTCGACAGCTGCCGCCGACAGGGAGCCGTCCGCGTCGGCTGAACGGTAGCCGGCGAGCTGCGTGCTTCAGACAGAGGTGAAGGCGCCTGATGTTCGGAGCGCCGTTCGGCCCTTAGACTAGACTGCACACGCCAGCGCGTTCTTTGTCCATGTGCAGCCGCCTGGCAGAGACAGCACGACCACCCGCTTTCCGGATAGGTGTAGCTCGCGCACGGAGGGCACGCGCGCCTAAATCGTGCAGTCGTGGGCTTGTGATTGCACGGTACGACTGACGGAGTCTGTTCGGCACTGCTGGTGGGCACCGGAAAGGAGGCGAGGTCGTCCTTGACGAAGACGTGTTCTGCGTCGGGGAAGAGCGAACCTAGCATTCCTACTGAGGTTGGCCGCTTCGGACACTGTGCCCCCGGTGTTGGTCGAGCTCGCCGGCCGGGGGCACTTTTTCTTTTTTCTTGGATTACGCTGTTCTTCACCTCGTGCCGTCATCATCTGTCTAGCGTCCACCCATACCGCGTTGGTGTCCAGTCCGAGCCTGGCTGTTCTTCACCTTCCTACCCTCTTCACCTCCACGCCAGCGGCAAACATCAGCGCGGTGCAGCCGTCGCTGTTCTGCTTGTTGACCTCCGCGCCACGCTGCAGCAGCAGCTCGACCGCCCGCTCGTGGCCCTCCTGGGCGGCGCCCATCAGCGCGGTGCCCCCTTTGCCGTTCTGCTTGTCGATCTCCGCGCCGCGCCGCAGCAGCAGCTCGATCAACTGCTTGTGGCCGTCGATGGCGGCGTCCATCAGTGTGGTGAGGTCGGTCGCCCCTCTGCAGAGCTCTTTGGGAAGGCTGCCGCTACCTGGTACCAACCATCCTTCTGTGTCCGCGGCGTTGCGAAAACTTGTCGTTGGTTTTCAAAAATCTCTCTCTCTCTCTAACACGCACGGGTCTCCGAGGGTTGATGGTTTTCCGCAGCGTATACCGGGTTTCCCCTGAACTGCAGAACGCCCCCTCTACTCGGAGCTAGGTGTCCGAGGGACAATGCCGGCTCTTTTGCGAGAGTTCACTTCTAAAATCCTGTCGCATCTAAATTCTCGTTTTCTGCACTTGACGGCGCTTCCTGCGGCTTGATCAGAAAACGTGTGTTTGTCTATGGACTCACGCGCTCGTGCCGTCGCAGCCATCGCCCAGGGCGCGCGCCCGGCCGCCGTCGTCCCCGCCGGCGCCGCCGCCGCGACCGAGCTCTCGCGGCTCAAGAAACAGCTCCACGAGCTCGAGGAGAAGCGCGACAATGTAATCAAGAAGAGGAGGTCTCGGAGGGAGGCTCGGCCTCCGAGCTGCTGGGCTGCGTGCGGCCGCAGGGGCGGCGCGTGCCCGCAGTTCTGCGGCGAGGGAGGCGCCTGCTGCAAGCTTGCTTGGGTGAGCGATGGGCGCGACCCGAATGCCTGCCCGGCCGAGATGGCGGAGTTTCGGTACCACACGTGCGTGGCGCAGAGCTTCGTCGGCGTGAACAAGGGAGACCCCGCGATGACGGACTTTTCGATCAGCTCGGCCGGCGTGCATCTCGGCCGGACCAACCTCGTCCGAGAGCCCGGCTACACGCGGCCGACGATGGACGACTATTACGCATTCGCCGACGGGACATCCGCCCTGCCCGCCGCCATCGAGCGGCACTTGAGCGACCGCGGGCGTGCGGGGAAAACGCCCTGGCCGGACGCGCAGCAGCAGGAGAGCCCGTGTTGCGCCGTGTCTTCCCCCGCTGCCTTATCCACGCTGCCTTATCCACGCTGCCGCACCTCCCTCCGACAATCCCTCACTTCGCCACCGCCTCACCGGCAGGCGCCGAAGGTGCCCAAGGACCGGTGGCGGTGCAACCGCTCCTTCGCGGTGGGCAAGCGGGGTGACATGCGAGGCGTGCTGTGCGGCCGCTCTCCCCGGAGCCTCCCAGGCACCTTCCAGGAACCTTCCAGAGCACCTCTCTACAGGCGTGATGCGGCCGCTCTTCACGAGGCTGCGACTGTGCGAGCCAGAGACGCGCAGCACGGCGGTGCACGTCTGGTGGACTGAGACTATGGAGCTCGAGACAAAGTTCTGGCCGCCTCGCCGGCCGGCCTCCCGTGCCGGCTTCCCAGAGGGCGGCAGCGGCGACTTCCCCGAGGGCGCGGATCGTCAGCTGTGGCTGCTGCGCGCCGTCCCTCGGAGCCTTCCAGGAGCCTTCTCGGAGCCCTCCTCCCGTAGGCGCCATCGTCAACTCGGCGCCCGGGCTGGCGCAGCTCGTCGGAGTCACAAGCACACGTGTTCATCAACTGTCATCAGTCCTAGGTGCCCGGGTACTCGGAGGGTACTCGGAGTCACGACCTGGCCGTTATGAGGTGATTGAAGTCATGATTGTTGCTCAGGTGCCCGGGCTGGTGCAGCTCATCGGAGTCAAGCCCGCGCTCGGCAGGCTGCAGGAGGTGTGCTACCGCAAGACGGGCTACTCGCGGCTCTCGCCGCCGGCCAACGCCGACGCCGAGCACTGTGGCTTCACGAAGCGCTCTTTCACGGTCGGCAAGGGGCAGCTCGAGGAAGTGTCTAGGAAGTGTCTAGGAAGCGTCTAGGAAGCGTCTAGGTCGGCAAGGGGCAGCTCGAGAGCGTGGCAGCCGACTTCCGCTCGTACAACCTCAACACGATGCGCCACTACCGCCCCTCCGGGGGCGGCGCGCTGAGGCACCGCCTCTGGATCTGCAAGCCGCGCGGCGGCTTCAACTCGGTCGGCATCCACATGCACTCCCTCCCGACCGAGGAGCCAGCAGTAGCAGTAGCAGTAGCAGTAGGAGCAGCAGCAGCAGCAGCATAGCAGTAGCAGTAGCAGTAGACATGCACTCCCTCCCGATCGAGGAGCTCCCGGCTCGGGGCTTCTCCAGCGACCCGCTCTTCTCGAAATGAGACGCTTGCGTGGCGGACTTGAATAGGAGCTCAGCTCGGAGGACACGACGCTCGCCTGGCTGACGAGGCGCGTGCCGGCGGGCGAGTATGTCATGCAGGACTTCGAGATGAACCCGATGACCTTCGCCGGGCACAAGTTCGACCTGCGAGTCTGGGCGGTGTCTAGGAAGTGTCTAGGAAGTGTCTAGGAAGTGTCTAGGCACAAGTTCGACCTGCGAGTCTGGGCGGTCGTCCTCTCGCTCGACCCGCTGCGCACGCCTAGATGCCCAAGGGCAAGGCGGGGAGCCGCGTGTCCGTGTGTCCCCGTCCTCCCTCTCTCACCGGTCGCATCACCAGGGGGCCGGCCTCTGTTTGAGCACAGCCCACCCTCTCCCGAGGCGCCGTGTGCTCAGTGTGCGCATCCACGTGCTAGTGGATGAGTCACAAGCATGCTTCAGCACCGATGTCTTCCTGCAGGCTGCGCGTCCACGCGCTGGGGACGGGCCAGCCACACGGTCCTCGTGCTGGCACCGCGTGCTAGAGCCTTCCCCGAGCCGTCCGAGCCCTCTCCCGCGTAGGCATCCCGAAGGTCAACATGTGGCGTATATATATATTATGTTATATTATATTATGTTATATTATAGGCATCCCGAAGGTCAACATGTGGACCTTCTCGAACGAGCCGCGCCACGCCAAGGCCGGCTGCAGCACGCACCTCACCATGCTCCCCTGCTACGAGCAAGACGACCCGGACAGGCGGCGGCGCCTCCTAGCCTCACCGCACCTAGCCTCACAGCACCTAGCCTCACCGCACCTAGCCTCACAGCACCTAGCCTCACCGCACCTAGCCTCACAGCACCTAGCCTCACAGCACCTAGCCTCACAGCACCTAGCCTCACAGCACCTAGCCTCACAGCACCTAGTCTACAGCAGAGGCGGCCGCAACAGCTACCCGGGAACAAGACACGCATTCGACCGCCGCCACCGCTCCGCCATAAGCTCGGGCTAGCCACGCTCGCAGAGGCGGCCGCCAGACGCAGATGTGGAGCTCGGCACGTGTGTGCTGCCCTCGCCGCCTCGGGCTACACGGGCAGCGGGGCGTGGATCAGAGCTTTGAGGGCGGGCGGTACGCGGTTGCGCTCGAGGGCGGCGGCGAGAGCGTGCGGGTGCGGCCGGGTAATCTTTCGCCGGCTGCGGCGGAGCGGGCGCCGAGCGGTGCCGCGGCAGTCTCCGATGAGGTCGTGACAGCTGCTGAGCGAGGCGACGAGGCGGCAGTGCTGGAGTGGCTCGAAGGCGGCGGGCGGGTCGACGCGACGAACGAGAGAGGCGGCTTGAGCGGCCTCACGCTGCTGATGGGCGCCGCCTTCATCGGCCACGAGCGGGTGGTCGAGCTGCTGATCCGGCACGGCGCAGATGTCAACCGGCAGGACAGCAACGGCGGCACCGCGCTGATGATCGCCGCCGTCCAAGGCTACGAGCGGGTGGTCGATTTGCTGCTGCAGCACGGCGCGGAGCTCAACGTGCAGAGCAGCGACGGCCACACCGCGCTGATGCTCGCCGCTTACCTCAACCGCCCCGCCGTCGTGCGGCGCTTGCTGCGGGCAGGCGCAGACACGGCGGCGCGCGCTGAGGACGGCAAGACAGCGCTGCAGCTAGCCAAGCAGCTGGGCCACGCCGCGTGCGTCGAGGCCTTCAAGAAGCACGTCCAGGAGGTGGTGGCGGGACGGCCCGCGGCGACGGCAGCCGGCGGCGAAGGCGCAGGCGGCGCTTCCTCCGGCGGCGCTTCCTCGGCTGGATTGAGAGCCGCGAAGACGCTATCTCCAGCGGTGGCGGCGGGGCGGGCGTCGAGCGGTGTCGCGGCAGCCCCCGATGCGGTCGTGGCAGCAGCTCATCGAGGCGAGGAGGAGGCGCTGCTGGAGTGGCTCGACAGTAGCGGGCGGGTCGACGCGACGTACGAGAGAGGCGAAGTGAGCGGCCTCACGCTGCTGATGTGCGCCGCCAACTACGGCCACGGGCGGGTGGTCGAGTTGCTGCTCCGGCGTGGGGCGAAGGTCAATTTGCAGAACAGCGACGGCGTCACCGCGCTGATGGCCGCCGCCGGCCAAGGCCACGAGCGGGTGGTCGACTTGCTGATTCGGCACGGCGCCGAGGTCAACTTGCAGAACAGCGGCGGCGGCACCGCGCTGTTTATCGCCGCAACCGCAACTGGAGGCCACGCGAAGGTGGTCGAGTTGCTGATACGGCACGGCGCGGAGATGGCGGGCGGGGCGGACGCGGTGGGCGCGGCGGGCGCGGTGGGCGTGGGAGGCCATGGGACGAGGGGCGTGGCGCTGGTGGCTCGTAGCTGTTTACATACAGAACCTGAGTACACGGAAAATCGCCTTCACAGCTCACACTGGCCCTGAGAGGCAGCTCTCAGTCACCTGTGGCTGTGCTAGAGAGGCTGGACGCGTACGCTAGGTAGGAGGGGGGATATACGGCGTCTTCACAGAGAAAACCAGCTGCGGAGCTGGCGCTCAACAGGTCATGGGCGGGAACTCCACCGATGTCCGATGGCCGCCTGGCGGCTCAGCCGCCACGCCAGCATGACCGTGGCAGCTACCTCATCGCGATCGGGGTGATGACCAGGCCGCACAACTTTGATCGCCGCGCGTGGATGCGCGAGCACGCGCCCGCACCGCCCGAGCTCCTGATGCGCTTTGTGCTCGGCCGCTGCTTAGCCGCGGACGTGTCGTACCTACTCCTTTAAGCACGCGAAGGACGGCTTCCGCTCGGCGCATGTGATCAAGACGTACGAGTGGTACATCTACGCGAAGGGGCTCGACACGCGCTGGGTGGCCAAGGCTGACGACGACACGCTGTGGAACGTGCCGCTGCTGCTCGCCGAGCTTCGTCTGCTCACGGGGAAGCACGCGCACGCCTACCACGGAGTGATGCGCTGGCGGTGGTACTCCACCGTCGACTCCGCAGTGTGCGGCGCCTTCGTGGAGCACGGCCCGCCGAAGCCGCCGCCGGCGGCGCGCGTGGCGACGTCGGTGGCGAAGTGCGGCGGCGGTGGCACGGCGGGCGGCGGCGTGCTCGGCCCGTTCGTGTACTCTGATGGCTCGTTTGAGCTCCTCTCGACGCCGCTCGCGCGCGCCGCCTTCGCGCCGACGGCGCGCCGCTGGCACAGGCAGTTCCTCGGCATGAGCAAGCGCGGCTCGACCGCCGAGGACCCGCTCGTCGGCGCGCTCGTCTACGAGGAGAGCGTGAGGCAGCAGCTGCCCACCGCCTTCTACGCGCTGCGCCCGTGGCGACACAACCGCTTCTGGGTCGACTTACGCGAGGCGCGCACGCTGCCCGACGCGACCACCCTGTCGGTGCGCGCTCGCCCACACCCCGCCTCTCACGCCTCGGCCCATGCGTGTGCACCTTTGCCGCCCAAGCAGTCCCCCCTCTCGAAGTCCCCTCCATAATCCCGACCGTACCCGCAGGTGCACCGCGTGTACAACTCGATGCTCGCAAAGGTGTCGGCGGCGCGCTTCGCCCTGCGCAATGGCGCCAACGCGTCGTCGTACGTGCAGTACGATTGCGGCAAGTGCTCAGAGTGGGGGTGGCAACAGGGCACCTCCAAATTTGCGTGCTGCATGAAGCGTCCATGTGCGGCCAATGATCCCTCAGTGCCTCTTGCATCTTGTGGTCTTGTGTAGATTACTCTCTTCTGCTGCACACGTATCACGGTCTGAGCCCTGGTGTCGAGGTGTCGAGGCCCGGTGTCGAGGGTGTGGCTAGCGCGGGGCTACTCAATAGCAGAGCTGCTGTAACATTTAAACCATCCTCACCTCTCCCCTAGCTCTCCCCACAGCACACTGCTCACTGGTCTGCTCCACAGTGGAACACAAAACGACTAAAACGCGCCCAAGCGGCGCATGCGCATGCGCACGACGCATGGCCACACCAGACCGAAGAGGGCTCGACACAGCGTCGCGTAGGAGTTGGGCGCACGCGGGTGGCGCCGTGGCGCGCGCGGGCGCGACGAGCGGACGGGCGGACGCGGCCAGCGGCGGTCGCACGACGAGAGAGAGGAACGCCCCACGCAGGCGCGGAACCGGCCGTGCCGCGGCAGCGCGGCAGGCGATCCGTCATTTCCGCCGCCACGCCGCCGCCTCCGCGGCACCCTCGCGATCAGTGCGGCTGGGGGTCGCGGTGTGCGACCAGCACCGGAGCGTCTAACTGCGGGCAGTGCGTTTGCGCCGCGGCGCGCAGCCACTCCGTGTCCTCGCGCTTTCCGCTACCAAATGCGCGAAATGGAGTGAACGGGATCAGGTCGACGTGCAGTTTGCGCAAGCTCGGGCCCAGCTGCGGCAGCGCCGGAACCAGGTCGTGCACGCGCAGTTTCGTGGTCGCACGGACGGAGAGCTCGTGCAGCGTGCCACCGACGGAGCCAATCAGCTCGGCGGCGCAGCGCCCCAGCGTGTTGGTCCCCTCCCGCGGGTACGGCCCAGAATATCCCGCCGACGCGTGGACGATCTCCAGCTGCCGCAGTCCCGTGAGGTGCGCGCCGTGGCGGCGCTCTGGCCGAGGGAGACGGAGCTGCTCTGCAGCCCCTGCAAAGTTGCGAGGGAAGAGACACTGCTCTCCATCCACTGCTCGCCCCCATCCCTCGTGCGGCGCTGCCTCCCCCTCGCTGGCCGAATACTTGGAGTCGACGCGCTTCGACTGACAGCCGTCCTCGGCCGCCCAGGGATGAGGGGCGGCGGGCTGTAGCAGCGGCGCAGCGGCGCGCTCCCCGAGAGCGTCGGCGACACGGGCTCGTCGTCAGGCCCCTTCCCCCAGAGGCTCTTCTTGCCCAACGGGGAGAGCGGAGAATGAGCAGCGCCTTCCGATGCACTCATGATCTCGCTCCTCGCCCTCCGTGGCAGCGTGAGGCACTCCTTCTCGAGCAGCAGACTCGTGCGCTTTGCCTCCAGCGCCTCGCCAACGACTCTTTGGTGCTCGGTCAGGAGTGCGACCGACTCTTTGATCACCTTGCACTGCCTGCAACGCGTGCGAGGCAGTGATCAGGGCAGGCGGGGCGGTCTTGGAGGCGGGCGCCCGCGCACCTCGCAGCATCCGCCCGAATGCTGCTCTGGTGCGCCCTCTCCACGAGCAGCAAGTCCGTCACCCGATCGGACTCGTCGCTCGGCCGACTGATCTCAGCGCGAAGGGCGAGGCACTGCTCGGTCGCCTGCTGCCTCTCTCCCCCGGAGAGGCGCGTAAAGGCAGCCGCGATGTGGTCGAGCATCACGAGCTCGCGGTCGATGTTCCGCTTGATCACAGTGAGGCGATGCTCCTGTTGCGAGCTCTCCGCCACCTGGCACTTTAGCTGCAGGCGAATCTCGGCCATCCGCCGCAGCGCAATCTGATCCGCCAGCATCATGGCGGCGGGACGTAACAGACTCGGCGGCGAAACGGAAAGAATTTTAAAGCAAAGCGGGACGAGACTTTTCTTTGGCGTCTGCAAGCTGTGTATTCTTGTATTATCGTCGAGTAAGGTATTGCGTGGGGGCGGTACGTAGTCCCGTATCACTAGCTCCGAGTAGAGGGGGTGCAATCTGCTGCTAGGGGGGCCCAAGGAAGCGCGAGGGAAAATCCGCCGCTAAGGGAAACCCGGACTCCAAGTGCTCCGGAGCGCGGAGCTAACCCTCGGAGACCCGTGTTATTCATGGCCCTGCGACCGCGCACCCCTTATACTAGCTCCAAGGAGAGGGGGCGTTCCGCAGCTAGGGGGACCCGGCCGGAGCGCGGCAGAGCTAACCCTCGGAGGAGACCCGTGTTATGGCCCTGCGAACGCGCACCCCCCAGGGCTAGGGCTCTCTAGCCCGCAACCCGACGCCGAGCGTCTGGCCAACTGGTGCGCTTCAGCCCGCCTCGTCCGAGGTTTGGGCCTGGCTCATGCCCCACTGCGTCGCCGCCTGGATCTACTGGCACGCCACACTCCTCCTCTGGGCGGGCGTGCCGTTCCTGCCGCACCCGAAGAGCTCGGACCCAGCCGCATACAAGCGCGACATCCTCGCAAAGGCGGAGGCGTCGGGCAAGACGCTCTGCCCGGCCGTCGGCGCCGCCGCGGCGGGCCAGCCCCGCTTCTCGTGGAGCGACGCGGCGCGGTATCCGTGGGACGGCTAGAGAGAAGACACCCTCAGGCCGCCCTCCGCGCGCGCAACTTGGTCTGAGATATTGTACCGCGGCAAGAAGATATTGCATTTATTTTTATCAATCAGCGGGAGACAGAAGAGAAACACGAAAAGACGAGACCTCACCTGGGTGTCACCTCTCGTGGCTATGATTGTGCTACCTAGAGCGTAACCGTAAGATGCGGGGGCCGTCTGGAGGCAAGAGGTCAGCCCGCACAGGGCGTGGGCGGGGTCCCAAAATTCTTTGGCCTGCCAGCGGGTGTGTGTGTAGTCTGTTGAGCTCTATAGTCTCCACTCCTGGCCCCATCTCGTAATAGTCCAACGTATCATAAGAGATTACCATAACCACCCTCACTTCTCACGAACACGATAGGTAGCGATGTATTCAGGGTATGCTTGTGTCAAGTCGTAGAGGATCACCATCCTCGAGTCGCAGTGCCCTGGACCAGAGCACGACGGCCGGTGGGGTCCGCCCTGCACCGAGTCGAAGAGCACGCCCGAGCTTTGGCCTGGGGGCTTGGTCAAGCTCCGGGTCTCCTCTCCGACATAGCTGCCAAAGTCCTTGGCAACGCCGACAGCGGCACGAAGCAGCAGCAGCTGCCGCAGCTCCCGGTCTGGGTAGTCAGGGTAGAAAACATACGAGCGGTCGCTGTCGCCATTTGAGTATCGTGCCTTTGCCGCAAGGTAAACTCCTCGCCCGTAGAAGGCTGCACTCGAGAATCGCGGGTCGATGCCAACCTCGTGTTGCAACGCGACGTGAGGGTCGAGATTAGAGGTTCCATGCCACATTTGCTGCTCATTCGCATCGCCACTACGCTTGAGCTTGATCCGATCCCTTTTTGCGCAGTAGTCCTTCCAGAGCAGCCGATCTTCGACACGCTCGAGCCGAACGAGCTCCGCCGTCGGGAGGGACTCCTTTAGCTTGCCCTCAACCTCTGCCCACTCTAGCTCGGAAGAATCGACCATGACCCGGCAGCGACCGGCTCGCCACCACTCAATGCTACCTCGGTCGCCACCGTCGTCAGACTGAGAGGTCCAAGTCGCAGGAAACTGCACGCCAGCGCTTTGGAGCAGCACCTGCTGCCGCATGAGCTCAACTTCGGCCGTGGCGCAGTCATGCCGGAGTGCGACCACCTCGTCGCTCGTGATCTGCAGCTGCGTCTGCAGCGTAGCTCTACCAGCGGTGGCGTGCTCTACAGCGGCCCGAAGAGCGGCCAGCTCGGCCTCGGCCTCAGCCAAACGGCGAGCGAGCGCCTCGGATGCGACTGCGGCGGCAGCTGCTGAGGAGCCGGCACCCTCGCTCGCGACCGGGTGAGCTGCAACGAGCGAGCCGAGCTCAGATGAAAGCCCTTCAAAGGTTGGACGAGCGGCTGGGTCTTGGCGCCAAGATCCCTCCATCAGCTCAAGCGCCTTGGCAGGGGCGCTCGTGGGGAGATCTGGGCGCACCGGCTCCTCGCCGTAGAAGGACGCCATATGCGCAGCCTGAATCTCCATCTCCGGCTTTCCAGCCCAAGGCGGGCTGCCCGCAAACAGCTCCCAAAATAGCATTGCAAACGAATACACGTCGCATGGCGGCGCATATTTGGCGCCGCCCTTGCTCTTGGGCCGTGACAGCTCAGGCGCCTTGTACGCCATGGTGCCGCGGGTTACAAGGCGCCATCCTGCAGCGGTTTCGACGGCGCTAGCAGCAAGGGAAGCTGCGGTAAGCGTCGTCCTTAGTTGTACTGACAGGCCAAAGTCGGCGACGAGCGCCTCGCCACCACGGCCGATCAGCACATTTGGCGGCTTGAGGTCAAGGTGCAAAATTCCTCGGGCGTGCAGCGCAGCCATCCCTGCGCAAATGTCCCGAGCGAGCTGAAACTTTCGGCCGACAGCCATCGGAACGCCTGACGCCACAGCAGCATCAATCTCGTCGACCAAAGTTCCCTTCGCCAGAGGGAGCAGCATCATAGGACTGTCAGCATCAGTGACGACACCGAGGAGATGCACCACGTTCGGGTGCCGAACCCGGGCCAAAGCGTTGGCCTCTTCCAAGAGCATGCCTGCCGCGCGCTTTCGCTCGGCAGCACTCGAGGCAGCGGCAACCACCTTCACCGCAATGTCGGCGCCCTGCCACCGCGCGCGGTGCACCACGCCGAAAGATCCGCGGCCAATCTGGTCTTGCAGGACCACCTGGCGGGCTGGCACGTGCGTTTGCTGCGACTGCAGCGCCAGCTGCTTTTCTAGCCGCGCTGCCAAGGCGTTTGCGTCCTCAAGCTGGCGCTGCAGCCGAGCGAGATCCGACGACGCTGCGGAAGCAGACGGCAGCGAAGGCGGGGAGGAGGCCTTCAGCGACTCTGCCTTAGCCTTCTCAATTTGTGCCTTTTCGACACCGAACGCCGGGTCGCGACCGCAGGCCGACCTGTGGCCCCATTTCCAATGTAGTCTCTGGCACTCCGCGGAACAGTACATCACGCCCTTGCATCCTGAGCAGCGCTTGCAAGACGGCAGATTACACACCGCGCACACCCTGGAGGCGACATGGAACTTGGTGGCGGCGTTGGAGGCGGTGGTGGCGGTGGAGGCGGTGGTGGCGGAAGCGCCCGCATGCCAAGCGCCCGACTGCCAAGCGCCCGCATCAGAATCCCAGCGAGCACAGAAATTTCCTGTCGGAGCCGGAGAACCCGGCGCGAGTGGAGCAAACACCTGAAACTCTTCGCGGCTTCGAACAAAGCGAGCAACCACCAAGTAAACATGTTGCGGAGGCTGCCTCCGAGACTGACGGCGCGCCTCGCAAGGCGCGAAGGCGCGCGATACACACTCCTCTCGCGTCTCGGGGAAAACGCGCAACTGTGGAAAAGAGTTCAACGAAAAGAACTCTCTCTCACAGCACACAGGTTCGACACAGGAAAAGAGTTTGCTCGGATTCCGAGCGCGCTGGTAGTAGTCGTGTAGGCGTCACCAGTCATCTTGGGAGCGGAGCTGCTCTTAGTCCTAGAAGATGTGTTTGCGAGCGTAGGCGCTCACAATCGCACAGAGATGCTACGATTGCGAGGAGTGCTGCTCACAATCCTTCGACTTCTATCTAGGATTGAGAGCGAGGCTGCTCTCAATCCTAGCCTGGTAGAAAAGAAGGTTCACCGGCACTCTTGACAGAGCCGGCTTGTATTCTTTTTTTGTCGTTCTCCACACCGCCGTGGCGTGGCAGACGGTGAACGAGCTAGCGTGCGGGGACAGCGGCATTGTGCACGGAGCTAAGTGCATTGCCGTTCTTAACGGAGTCGCTTAGGCGGCTCCGGTGGTGTGCCGGTGATAGTACTAGCACGCGCCAGTTCGCACCTGTGTCGAGCCTGTCTGCGTGCAGTTTTCTTTTTTTGACACTCTCTGGGTGACAAGCTGGCGCGACGAACGCTGGGACAGACAGGAGAGGACGAAGCGGGCCGGAATTGGATCAGTGGTTCAAAGTTCGCTGCTCGTGATGCCTCGCGACCAGGAGGTGCCTACCTCGGCGTGGCCAGTGGTGACTTCACTCCTCTTGACGCTCGCCGGCTGCTTCTTCGCGCTATCGGCAGCCGGCGCTGGCTGCTCAGTCGGCGCTCGCTGCGCCGCCTTGCCGGACTCGCCTCGTCGGGCGCTCAGGCAAGCAGCCACCGCAGATGCGACCGAGAGGGTGGGAGGTGACGTGGGCGGTCGGCGCAGGGGCAAAGGCCGAGGCCGGGGCGGTGGCCGCAGTGGCGGCGGCCGTGGCAGCAACGGCGGCCGTGGCGGTGGCGGCGGTGGCGGCGGCGGAGGCGGCGGCGGCGGCGGCGGCGGAGGAGGAGGAGGAGGAGGCCTCGTGCACGTGTGCTTCATGTCGCTCGGTCCACCCCAGCAGACCGAGTCTGCCGTCTCCATCATTCGCAACATTGAGGCGCTCGCAGCGCGTGCCGAGGCGCTGGCTGGCGGCAGACAGCTCGTCGGACACTGAGCGCCGCGCCCAGCCACTTCCTGCCCTGCCGTAGGCGCTGCGGTACCACATGGTCGTCGACCGCTCTCCCGCCTCGCTGCGGCGCGCCCTCGAGACGCGCCCCTCCTGGAGAGGACTCGCCCTCGTCTGGCGGCATGGGCGTGGTGCACTGTCTCTTCACGGGCGGCGGCGTGAACAGGCGAGGGATGCCTCTCGCGCGGCTGCACCTCCACAACACGCTGCAGCTGCCGCAGCACGTCCGCGAGCTGCACCGCAGACTCTCTCGAAGCGCCACCGGGCCGGGGTGGGACAACACACCACGCCCCAACCCAGCCCCTGCCACCCCACCCCACCCCACCCCACCCCACCCCACCCCACCCCACCCCACCCCACCCCACCCCGCCCCGCCCCGCCCCGCCAGAAGCGCTTCAAGCTTCGCCCCCTCCCCTCACCCCTCTCCCTGACCGCCCCCTCCCTCCGCCCGGCGCAGCTCCATCTACCTCTGGAAGCCGCACAAGCTT
>NW_005200333.1:290576-368992 GCF_000372725.1 Emiliania huxleyi CCMP1516 | reverse complement strand
CCGCACCTGCTCACCCCGCCCCGCCCTCCCAACCTCCCCGCCCCTCCCCACCCTCTCCACCCCCCGCCTCTCCCCACCCTCTCCACCCCCCGCCTCTCCCCACCCTCCCCACCTCCCCGCCTCCCCGCCCTCCCCGCCCCTCCCGCCCTCCCAGGCGAGCTGCTCGGCCTCGCGCAGGAGAGGCGCCCCCGCGGGGCAAGGAGGCGCCCGAGCCGTCTCGGAGCTGTCTCGGAGCCCTCCCCTGTAGGAGCAGTGCCCCTCGTACCAGGAGGTGCGCGCCCTCGGCGGCGTCGGGTACAATGGCGGCGTGCAGCTCCTGCGGCTCGACGCGATGCGGTCCTCCGCAGCGTACGCCGCCGCCATCGAGCGGTACGCGGCGGGAGGCTTCGGCAGGCCGGGCGCGCCTCCGATGAAGGAGGGCGGCATCGGCTGGCTCGGCGACCAGACGCTCTACTCGTGGATGAGCGTCAACTCGACCGGTCCCCGCCCCCCCGTCCCGCAAAAGGGCTGTGCGGCCGGCAACCCCTCCCCGGACCTCCTCGGGGCCCTGCGGTAGGCTTCCGCGCCTTCTTCCGCGACCTGCCCTGCGGCTGGAACCGGCAGATCGGCACGCACATGGCGGGCTGGCCCCGCTTCTGGCGGTGGCACGCCTGCGGCTCGCCGTGCCGGCTGCTGCACGGCAACTTTGTCGGGCACAAGCGCTTCATGGAGCACCTCAAGGCGGACCCGTCTGGCGCGTCGTGCTCCGCCGTGGTGGCGAGCCACCGCGCCACCGACGCCACGTTCCGCAACGGGACCGCCGACGCGCGCATGCTCGACGTTGTGGCCCGCACTTGCTGCAAGCAGTGAATTCGATTTCGATTTCAGTATTGGTCTCTCTGTCGAGCGCGGAGAGGCCGTGCGTGCCCGGAAACGATGGAGTGCGACGCAGTTGGGGTGTGTTTGTGTTTTTTTCCTCTTTAAAATTTGTGTGGCTAAAACCCGTGTGCCATTTTCTCATCGAGATCAGAATCTCGCGCCAAACTCGTGCAATCTCCCCCAATCTCAATCGCGCACTGTGGGGCACGAACACAGTGGAGACGAACCCACCCGCCTCCCCTACCCCACGTTACCCGAACCCACCCTCCCCCGCTGTGCGCAGGCAGCCGGCCGCCCGGCGGGTGGGGCGAGAGGGGCGGCGGCGGGATCGCGTCACCCGGGGGAGTGCGGCGGAGTCTGGGCACGCGCGCCCCCGCGCCGCAGACTGCTGCTGGCTGCGAGGATGGCGTACGGGGCGGTCTGGTCGCGCTGTGGACAGGGACGCCGCGCCGGCCCTCGCGCGAGCTGCTCGACCACGCCTTCGATGCGATGGAGACGATCGCCGCCGAGACGCTCATCGCCGCCGAGACCTTCGCTCCGCTGCAGGAGACTCCACACAACACAAAACACACACACACACACACACACACACACACACACACACACACACACACACACACAACTCACACTCACACTCACACACACACACACACACACACACACACACACACACACACACACACACACACACACACACACACACACACACACACACACACACACACACACACACACACACACACACACACACACGCCGCTCACCCACGCGCATGTTCGTTGGTTCCATGTTCTCTCTGACTCTGTTGGGTCTGTGTCTTATTTTGTCACTTATTCGCTCCTACACTGAGTTGAGCCTCTCTCTATAAAAAGCCCTCTCTCTTGCACCTTTCATAGACTATGGCGCGCGTAGCTATATGACAGGCAGGGCCACCGCGGCCGCGGAACCGGTCGGTGGCGGACAGGGCTGGTGCGCCCGGCCACCGTCGTGCTGCCGGGGTCGGGTGGGAAGGGGGATGCGCAGCGGACGCTGGAATAGCTCCAATCGCGCGCCACTGGAAGACGCGGTGATGATAGCTTGGGGCCTCCTAGAAAGAAAAGAAAATCGACGGCAACTGGCGCCGGCAGAGGCCCCTATGTGTATGTGGCTGCTCCCGGCCGCTTCGCTCGCCTTTGCCTCCCCCCGCTCCTGCCCAGGCAAGGCCGGCCGACACAGCATCCAGCCGGTTGCGAGCGTCGAGCGGATCTGCGAGGCCGACAGTCTCGCCGGTCGTATCGAGGACGCGGTGTGCTCTGTCTACGGCGCGGAGAAGACTGCGCGTGTGCGCGCCTCGCTGGCGGAGCTGGCGGCGGGCCGAGAGCATCGAGAGGTGCTCGATCCGTCGCACCCTCTGATGGTGCAGGAGGCCACCTCATACGTCGCCGGCCTGCCGGCGACTGCGTGGCACGACGCGAGCCTGCACAAGTGGGCGCGCAAGCTGGAGGACAAGTGGCAGGTGGTGCGCGATGAGCTCGCGGCGTGGCTGGCCGACTCGGAGCGGCTCGCCGCACAGGGGTCGGGAGTGTGGGCGGCGACGGCTCCCGGCACGTATGGACCCGGTTGGAAGACGTTGCCGCTCTGTGACCGGTGAGGCAGCTAGCTGGCAGCGGCACAGCGACGCGGACACGGACACTGACACGACCCGTCGCCCGGCCTGGTGCAGGACCGTGTGGGACGACACCAACGCGGCGCTCTTCCCGCGCACCTGCGAGCTCCTCCACTCTGCAAAGGCGAGACGCAGCCGAGAGATTCGGTCGAGATCTCGGCGTCGGCGAGATCTCGGCGAGATCTCGCGAGATAGCTCTCCTCCACGTCGCGGGAGGCGGAGGGAGGCGGAGGGAGGCGGAGGGAGGCGGAGGGAGGCGGAGGGAGGCGGCGTCGGAGCAAGCTCGTCTCCCCTCCCGATCTCTTCTCGGCGAGATGTCGGCGAGATGTCGGCGAGATGTCGAGATATCGGCCGCGCCCCTGCCGCAGGTGCCAGTGGTGGAGGCCTTCTTCTCGTCGATGGCTCCGAGGTCGACGATCGCACCGCACTCGGACGGGTGCAACTTTGTGCGCGCGGCGCCCCGCGGCACCGCCTCCTCCTTGCGGCGGCCCCCCACCTCGCCCCGTTGCCGCGTGCAGGTGCTCACCGCCCACCTCGGCCTTGTCGTGCCTGAGGGGTGCGAGCTCAACGTGGGCGGAGAGCGCAGGCCCTGGGCAGACGGAAAGGCGATGCTCTTCGACACGTCCATCCTGCACGAGGCAACACACACACACACGCACGCACACACACGCGCACACAACACACCAGTGCTCGCCACCGCCGGCCACGCCGCCACACCCACCCGCCGCCACACTTCTCCTTCCCGCCGCCCAGGCGCGCAACGACGCCGACTCGACGCGCTACGTGCTGATGCTCCGCGTGTACCACCCCGGCCTCTCCGCCCTCGAGCGAAAGGCGATGCAGCTCGTCTTCGACACGCTCGACGAGCCGGTGCCGCCGACCGCGCGCGACACGTGTCTCCCCGCCGCCCTCCCTGACGCGTCCCTGACACGTCCCCAGGAGCTGCTCGCCGACCCGGCCGCCCTGCGCGAGTACGACGCGCGGCGCCGCGCGCTCGAGGCGGCGTCGCGGGCGCCATGGGAGCAGGCGCTCGCCGCGGGCAAGCGGAAAGGGGCGAAGGGCGGAAAGGCAAAGGGTCGCAGGCGATAATCCGGCACCGGCAGGCTCTGGTAAATACTTTTCTTTTCATGCGATAACCGTCTTTTGTGCTCACAAGACCCACGCAGAGGAGAGAAACCGGGTCACCGCGGCGCCCCGACGTGGGCCGCCCCCGCGCGACGCGCGTGTGTGAGCCGTGTTCCGCCCGTACCTCAGAGCCACCACCAGCACCATCAGCATCACGCAGTCGCGAAGGGGCTGCGGCTCATTAGCAGACCGAGGTGTTCAGGCTTGTACGCAAATTATCAGGGCCGCTCCGATAAATGTTTTTCAACCCTACAAAGGTTCCCCCGGCCCCGCCCACGGCCACAGCTAGTCAGAGCTATCCGTGTCGGCGTGTGGAGTCTGTGTGGTCGTGTGGGCGGCGCGGCATGACCGGCACCACCCACACGACTAGACGTTGAGGTCCTTGGTGAGCAGCGCCTGGAAGCGAACGAGGCTCGAGTGTGAGGCAGGCTTCAAGGGAACGGCTCGGCAAGGGGGCGGGGGATGGCAGGGAAGGCGAGGCTCACATGAAGCGCGAGTGGCCGCCGCCGGCGTGCTTGGCGACAAGAAGTCCACCCCGTTGATCAAGTTGTCGCCGGATTGAGGGCTGTGTTTCTCTTGATGAGGAGTAGGGGTGTCGATGGCAGATCTACAGCGTGCAACTACGAGCGAGCCTCACGGCCGATGTATCAGCCGGAACGCGCGCATCTCGCCCACCAAGAGCCTCACATCGTTCTTTCCGCCGTTCTCGTGCGCGTCGGTCAGACAACCGGCGGTGATAGTACCATCGGTCGCGACAGGTCAGCTCTCGAGGAGGGAATCAGCCCGCCAAGGTGAGCCGCGGATCGGCAAGAAAATTTGCAAAAGCGAGCTCGGCCATGAATATCGGCGAATCAGCTGGGAAAGCGAGCTCCCCAACCCTCCGACCACCCTCTGACCCGAGTAGGTCCCCCCAACCTTCTGAGTTCTGTGGCCCCCCCAACCTTCTGACCCGAGTAGGTCCCCACCTTCGACCCGAGTAGGTCCCCCAATTTTCCTCCGCCCCCGGGCGCGCGGGCGCGGCGTGAACCGTGATGTATGTACACATTCGCCTGTTCGCGTGTCTCACGGCCGCGCGCGGGATAGAGAGCCCTGGGTCCAGCCCAGGTCCAGCCCAGGTACGGGATGGACGGATTGGACGGGAACGGGATAACACGAAACAACACAGCTACACAGGCCACAGCGCCTCTTTCGGCACACAAATGACAAAAACACACGTCCTACAGCTCTCGCTCCCTGTACTGTGCTGGCTCTCACGCTCGCCCACCAATCCCACGGCCTCCCGCCCCCACGCGCCTGCCTGTGTCAGAGGGACCAGAGAGGGCGAACAGCAGAGCCAGAGGCGGGGTTGGGGCGAGGGCGGCGCTGTCCCGCCGCTGCCCTCGTGCGAGGCGGCGCCTCGCCGAGCGGGGCGAATGCGTGCCGCTCATGCCGCTTTGCCCTTCGCGCCGACCGGGTAGGGCGGCGGCGGGGCGGCGCGGCCGCGGAACTCGTCCATCGCGTCGAGGACTCCAAACCACTCGAGGCAGTAGTCGGTGATGGCGGGCGGGAAGATGCCTATGGGGCTGGGGCTGGGGTCAGGGCTGGGGAGGGGCTGGGGCTCGCGGAGTCGGTGATGGCGGGCGGGAGGCGTGCCCTTGAGCAGGGGCGCCAAATGGACGACGAGCGGCATGATGAGCATCGGCTGGTCGCACCGCACGGCGGAGACGATCTTCGAGGCGGCGTACTCCGGCTCGAGCAGCGGCAGCAGCTTTGGCCAGCGCGTCTGCACGCCCTCGAACATGCCCGTCTTGATGAAGAAGGGGCAGACGCAAGTCGTCTTGACGCCACGCTTGCCGAGCTTGCGCATCTCGAGCCGGATCGACTCGTCGAAGTAGACGGCCGCAGCCTTCGACGCGCAGTAGTCTGCGAGGCCTGGCGTGCCGCTCAGTCCGGCCGACGAGGCGATCGTGACGATGTGTCCGTGGTCCGCAGCCATCATCTGCGGGAGCGTCGCCTTGACGGTCCAAAAGTGCGCCTAGGAGGGCTCGGAGACGGCTCGGGCAAGGCTCCGAGAATGTTTCGCCCTCACGACCCCAAAAGAGTGCGCCGTCGCGTTCACTGCCATCGTGAGCTCCTGCAGCGAGTCGGAGCCGTCGAGCAGTTTCTTGCCCGTCACGATGCCCGCGTTGTTGACGAGGATCGTGCACGGGCCCGCCGCCTCGGCGGCCTGCGCCATCGCCGCGTAGGTCGCCTACAATATACCAATACAATGCAACCACAAGGATGTAAGGTCGGCCCGTGCCATCGCCGGGTAAAGGTTGCCTCGCGGTTGCTAAGGTCGACACAAATCGCGTGCACCGCTGCAGTCGAGCCCGCCCGCCTTGCCGCCGCCTCGACGGCTTTGCGCGCCTCGTCAAGCAGCTCGGCGGACTTGTCGAGCAGCACGAGGGTGGCGCCGGCGGCGGCGAACTTTGTCGCGATCAGCTTGCCGATGCCGCCCGCACCGCCCGTGAGCACGACGACCTCGCCCTGCACCGACTTCCAGAAGAAGCTCGGCGCGAGGAACGAGGCGACGTGCCGGCCGCAGTGGTACGGCAGCCAGACAGCGAGGTGGAGCAGGAGGCGTGCCACGGCCTGGGGCGAGGTGGTGACGCAGAAGAAGAGGACGACGGCGCCGAGCGCGGCGTAGAGCAGCATATGACTGTCTGTGGGTGCGGTCCAGAAACCTGCAGGCTGAATCAAATAGAAGAGATGTCGCCAATCACCAAACCCATCAAGCGAGCGAGAAACAAACCCTGACGTTACGTAGGGTGTACCTCAGAAATGTGGTCCTTGCGCGAGGGGAGCTCGATAGACTCGAGGGGCCAGGATACGCCGCGAGGAGGACGGAGTTGCGCCGAAAGGCGAAAGAAGCCGCGAGAACAAGGGACCGGCAGGCGGCGGCGTCGCAGGACGAGGCAGATGGGGTGGTGCACGACACGCATTGGGAGGAGCCGAGTGCAGTGGCGAGCCAGAGGCTACCTGGGTCACCATGTGGTGCTCCTTGCCTGTTCTGAGCAGGGCTGTGCTCTGATGGGGCTGTGCTTGACATGTGTGAAGTGGGAGTGCGTGCCGGCGGCGTGTGAGAGTGAGAAAGACGTGTGTATGAGGCCATAAGAGCTGTGGTATGAGCCAGAGTGAGCTTCATGACCCAAGATAAGTGCGGTTTGGGACACATCTACACGCCTCCTGGCAGGGCTGGGCCGGCAGAGCGACAGGGAAGGCGAGGTGGTGAGCTGACAGGCTGGGGAGTCGGCTTGTGTACGTGTCGCGACGACCTGCCACGAAGCGTTGTTTGCGGCTATTGCTCAAAACCTTGGGAGAGAAGGCCTACATATTATGACTGCACCCATTGCCCTGGTGCATGAGGGCTGCGGGACGGGACATATCACGGTCGGTGGCACCGATAATGACCTCCGGAATGCCCTCGCAATCGCCTCGGATAGGGTCCACCAGAGACAATCTCGAGCCCTCTCCGTGGAATCACGAGCCGGTGTGAGCTTGAAGACCCGAGGTAAGTGCGGTTTGAGACACCTCAGGCTTGCTACTGATGGGCCTGGGCCAGGAGAGCGGCAGAGATGGCGAGGTGGTGAGCTGGGAGCAGGAAGTAGCGCTTCGTGGCACTTTCATCGCGACAAGGTCACACGCGGACTCTCCAGCCTCTCAGCTCGCCAGAGCTTCCCGGCGGTGTCGCGCTGCATGGGCCAGCAGGGTGCAGTGGCGAGGGGCGGCGGGCTCGGACGTCCACCGAGTCGCTCCGCGCGAGGCGGAGCGCGCGCGCGGGCCAGGATCCCAGGAAGGAAGCTCTCGGCAGGCTGAAGAGGACATCCATCCTGCGCTTATTGCGGGCGGGCGGGCGGGGCGGGATCCACTTTGTATTCGCCACACGCCTCCCTACCGGTATACATACCGGGGGAGGTATTTCAAGTCTTTCCGCTGCCGCCTTTCTGATTGCCCCCCCTCGGACAACCTTTCGCTTCACACACGGTGCCAAGGGCACAAACAAGAAAGAAAGAAAGAAAGAAAACAGACAAGCCAAGGGCACAAACAAGAAGAAAGAAAGAAAGAAAACAGGCACCCAAAGGGAGGGATGGCACAAACAAGAGCACAACAAACGCTGACCAGTAAATTCTTTTTCTGGGCAGGTGCCGCTCATGGCGGACGAGGAGGTTTGCCCCGTCTGCCACGACCCGCTGGGCGACGCGCCCAAGGCCGTGCAGACGCTCTGCGGCCACATCTACTGCGCCGACTGCCTGCTCGAGTGGCTCCAGCAAGCCAAGCGCTGCCCGCTCTGCAACGCGGAGGTCAAGCCGGGAAAGCAGGAGCGCGGAGAGAGCGTGCGAGACCGTTGTCACAGACTGCCACAAAGCCCGGGTTCGCGTCGCCTCATACTCGCCAACTTGGGGAGCTTGCGCCGTAGGACCTTCGCTCGCTCGCGCCCATCCGGGGAGGGCTGCGCGTGCAGGACGGCGCCGCGGAGGAGGCGGCCGCGAGGCGGATCGCAGAGATCAAGCGGCAACGCCACGCTGACGAGGCGGTCGCCGCACGGCTGGAGTTGGCGGCACGGCGGCTGCTGCTGCAGCGCCAGCAACAGCAGCAGCAGCAGCAGCAGCAGCAGCAGCAGCAGCAGCAGCAGGCGGCGGCAGCGGCGGCAGCGGCGGCGGAGAACCAGCGTGAGAATGCGCCGCCGCCAAACGTGCCGCCGTCGGCCGCGCCCCCCGAGCCGCCTCCAGCGGCGCCGCCAGCCGCAGCCGGCGGCGGCTGCAGCTCGCTCGTCCGGCCGCCCGCCGCGGGGGCCAGCCACGCACTCAGCGCCACTGCTGCCCTCGACGGTGCTCTCGCTGCTCCGCCGGGCGCGCGAGACGTGGCGGCCGGTGGCGGCAGCTCGGCCGCCACCCCCGCCTGCCGGGAGGGGGCCGGCGGCGGCGGCGGCGATGGCGGCGGCGGCGGCGATGGCGGCGGCGGCGCCGGCTCGCGCGGGGGCTTGACTCCGGCCCAGCTGGCGCAGATTGCGGCCAACCGCGCGGCGGCGGAGGAGAGGGCGCGGCAGCGGAGGATGAGGGAGGAGCGGGCGGGGGTGGGCTGAACGCCGCTCGTTATTTTCTCTATTTTCCTTGGCTTCCCGCTGCTGGCCCCGCCAAAGTGCCGCGACGAGCCGCGACGACGCGGCCTCGTTTTTGCTGAATGACACAGGCTAGTGCCATTTCACTCTGACACGCTAATCTTGAAAACGCGTCCAACGGAGCTCCGTGTTGCTCCCAGCGGAATGCCCCGCGCTTCCTGCGGCCATGGCCGATGATACTAGTATGAGAGGTCATCTGGCTACCGCGAGCGCGACTCAACTCGCCGACGTCGTCCGATGATTGTGCCTCAAAGTCAGCCTTCGGAGGCTATCGTGGGGTCGAGCCGGCAGTAGCCGTGACATGTGGTTCCACCACCCCTCGCAGGCTTTGCCTCTGACCGCCACCGTTCCCAGGCTGCCTAATGGGATGGAAAGGAAGGCTCGGCGAGCGTATAGAAGCGTGCTCGACCTCGTCGTGGCAACCTGTATGGCACAGCGCTGGCAAGTGCGATGAGCGTCGTGCCACCTGACCCGAGACGGGTCGCAGGCGTCGTACCGAGCGTGTCGAGACCGTGTCCTGATGTGATCTGCACGGGTGAGTCACGTCGGCGTCAAAGGAGCGACGTGCGACCTGTCAGAGCTTGATCTCCGATCTCAGCGACGTCGAGTCGTCTCCGGCGCGCAACAAAGGTACATACCCAGGACGCGCAGAGGCAGCTGCGACCCCGCCGAGTAGACGGCGGCACACAGCGCCACCTGCTGTGTGCCGCCGTCCACTCGGCGGGTTCGCAGCTGCCTCTGGAAGGCACCGAGATGTACCTTTTTGCGCAAATGGTCAAATCAAGGTTTTGTAACGCGAGCTGTGCCACAGTGAAATGGAACTAGCCACAGCCGGCGCGAACCACTGCCGGGTGATCTATCAAATATCGCCACCCGGTAACCCGGAAACGACATTTCGCCGCACCGCCACCGGGTGATCTCTGCGAGGCAAAAAATCGCTCACTCCGGGTCGGATCTGGAGAGACACAGGGTGATGCGCGGGGAATCATCCTCGTGCGCCCCATCCACGCACTGCCGTCCCTCTTGCGTGCCGCTTATCGGGACGGGGCACGCGTGTTGCGTGTTGGGCTGATTGGGCCACGGGGCGCCGGCTTCGCTCCGTGCTGTGTCGCTGCCGCGCGGCGCTATACAGTTCCGCCGACTAAATGATTTTCGGCCGGCCGCAGGTCGGGCTGGACGCGGCTGTTTCAGCCGGCGGTCGGGGTCGGACACCAGCTTTGTCGGCGCGTCAGCGCCGAAGAAAATTTTGGGAGATTTTCTTCTTGATTTCATCAAAAATCCTGAAACTTCGCGAGGTGACTGAAGAGATCGCATCTCGCAATTCTCTGAATTTTCTCTACAGCACCCTCTCTTTTCCTCTATTTTCCCGGGGAAACCATCAAATTTTCTGGGCTCTGAGCCGAGTCTGAGGCTGGTTTGGGCCCAAAATCAGCCAAATCGGCAAAATACCGGGTATTTTGCGGGTATACCTGGAAACCCCCGGGTATACCTGGAAAATACCCTGCGACCGCCTGGGTATCGTGCCGATTTCCTCAATTTTGCCTCAGATTTTGCCCCAGACCAGCTCTCAGACTCAGGGAAACTCGAGAGTTTCCAGAATGGAGCACCAAACACCCTCTGTTTTCCCTGGAAATTTCCGGAAACGCAAAGTGCTGGCGACCTTCTGTTTTCCTTTTTGTTTGCCGGAAAAGTATGTTACGGTAATAGCGACGGACTCGGCCACGTATCTAGACAAACGCGGGGAGCGCGGGAGATCAAGAAGAAGGATCGGGCAACGGCACCCGTCACTATTATCATATCACGCCCAGTTCCAGCCGACAAGGGGTCCCTCGCTGCATGAACGGCGTTTAACCGTGAAAAAAGAATTGGGTCAAAGATGTCGTACGACGCGGAGCGCGTTGCGTTGGCGCGAGCAGTCGCCGCCCAAGTGGCTCAGCGCCGCAGCACCCGGAGCTTCACTGACTGTGGAGGCGTCTGCCGCCAACGGCCGGGATGTGACGGATGCGAGGTGTGCCGTCTGATCCTCGCGCCGCCATCGCCTGCAGCACGCACGGGCCGTACTTCACCACGCCCTGTCCCACGCCCTGTCAGGAGCGCGAGCGCCTGTTCGTCGAGGGTCAGAACGCCAAGTGTGAGGCGGCGCTTGCCATGTGGCAGGCGGGTGAGTGCAGCCGCATGGATGCGATTGAAGCGATGCCCGACCGAGCGTGGGGAACGGAGCGCGCCGAGCAGTGGTCTGGCATCCTCGGCGACCGAGGCACCGGCGATGACCAGATTGCGCGGACAAAGTTTGGCTTCAACCTCAACGTGACGGGCGCCGCGTGGACGACGTGCGCGTGCGAGGCTGTGATCGGCACCGTGATGCTCGTCTTCGACTCGGACGTGTTTCTCTCGGTTGCGCAGGACAACTTCGACGGGCGCGGCGACGCGAGCCTGCTGCGATTCGACCGGGCTGAGCTCGAGGCGGCCCAGCGCAGCTTCAGCCGCCCCCCGTCCGAGTGGTTCTCGGGCGCGCCCCACCACCCGCCCCGGCTCGTCCTTCCGCGCGAGCACGAGGGCATTCCTTCGCAGAAGAAGTCCGAGCGCTCGCTCGGCTGGCACCTGGTCGCTTATGAGGAGCTCATCCGGCGGCACGGCCCACTGGTGGCCGCCACCCTCATGGAGGACTGCAAGTACGAGAGCGAGTATGGGTCCAGCGGGCACCCCACTTACGGCTACGCGGACCCGACCAATGGCAACATCGTCGCCTTCGAGCCAACGTCCGGCGCCAGCAGCGGCCTCGGGCGCAGCGGCTTCTCCACCATCCGCCTTGCGCCGGTCAACGCGACGCTCAGCTTCGCCGAGATGAACGAGAACCACGCCCGCGCGTGCCGCGTGCTCATGGAGGTGCTCTGGCGCAACGTGAAGGAGCTGTACGCGGACTTCGACGAGCGCTACACCAAGCACCGCATCGTCCACTCGATCCACCCGTACGAGCGCGAGGAGGTGGCCTTTGAGCGGTGCGGCGCGGGCGCCTCGCCGCAGAGCGCGTGGCGATGCGCCACTTCCACGCGTCCATGCGCACTCTCGTTGAGCGCGGCCGTGCGACACCGATCCGCACGACGCGCCGCAAGGACGGCCAGGACCGCCTCGTCTTCCTCTACCGCGACACATCTGTCGACGTCTTCCGCAAGGTTGTCGACTTTGCCCTCCCGCCCAAGCCCGCACCGCCGCCGCTCGACCCGAGGGAGTCGAGCCTCACCGGCGGGCGCGTGTCCGACGGTGGGGGCTGTGTCGTCATGTAGATGATGACACGCCTCCACCGCAACCAAGCTCGGTAACGGGCAAAAAAGGGGGAGAAACGTGTCGCGTGTCGAGCGCGCGCGTTGGCGATGGCGGGAGGTGCGGGGGGACGCGGGAATGGCGCGCGGTGTTGTGGCGGCTGTGTGGGGCACACGCACAATCGTCCCTAGCGTCAGCAGGGCCGAGGGAGAGCGCGGGCGCGAACGGTGTCTTTCAGTCCAGCCCTGTGGAGGTGTGGACCCAGCTTCGCATGTTCACATACATGCACATTCCACAAACGGGCTACTTACGGATATGACACACCGCCACTGCGTCGAGCGCGCGGCATTGACGCTCCCTCGTCCAGCCGCAGCCCGAGCCTCGAGTGTGCCGAATGCAGTATGCACCACCACAGCGCTCAGCGGCGCGCCGCCCGGCCACCGTCCGTTCTCAATGTGGCCCGCCGGCGCCCCTTCGTAACGGCAGTACATGTGAGCGTCCAGGCTGGCCGTGTGCGCGTCCATGCCGGAATGGTCTCCATGGCAGGCTTCAGATCTGATCCTGGGTGAACATCTCTCGCTCTCGAGCGCCGACGTCGCATATGGCAGGTTCAGCGAGGTCATGATCATCCGCGTTGCCCCTTTGGTGCCTCGGCTGGACACCAAGACGCAGCATATGGAGGCAGGCACGCTGGAGCGACACACAGACACACACTCTCACATAAACGCACAACCCGGGCCCGAAATCGCTCACAGAGACAGTCACGCAACACGGGGTCCCAGGGAAGGCGAGCAAAAACCTTATCACACCCTCACTCAAAAAAAGCACGGCCCTTTTTTTTGCACTCATCGCGCCACCACCCTTGGCAGCACAAAGCCGCGCCAGACGTCCGCCAGCTCCGGAGCCGCTCCCTCGCGGCTGTCGAAGCGCTCCTCGTCCCACGCGATCAGGTAGCCCAGCCGCATCACCTCGACCGCCCACTTGCGAGCCGCCTCCGGGAAGAGCTCGTGCGACTGCGGCGACCACTCCGCCGCCGTGCCTGCCCACCTCCACCGCCTCGGCCGCTGGCTGCAGGTTGGCCGGCCTGAGGGAGGGCAGAAGCGTGGGGTGTTCTGAGAGAGGATCCGGCGAGTGGGGGAGAAGCCATGGCGCGCCTCAGTGCGAGTGCCTTGGCCTCGCCCGCCAGGCGGAGACGACGACGCCGACCTTGCCGTTCATCGACGGCCGCGAGACGAGAGAGATTGGATCGCGACAGTGGAGCCGGCGGCCGCAGCGGTCGGATCCGACTCGCTCCACGAGCAGAGGACGCGCGCCCGCTCGAAGGCCGACGGCTCGCCGGCCGAAGAGTCCGCGCCGCCGCGCAGCAGAGCCCGCGCCCGCTCGACGATGAGCGCCTGCGGGAAGAGGGACAGTGAGCGTGAGGACAATGCATTCACGCCGCTAGTCTCGGGCACGCCTCGAGGTGCTGGAGCGGCGTCCAGTCGCGGCTGGCGACCAGCCAGGCGGCGAGGTCGGCGTGGCCTTCGCGGTTTGCGGCCTCCTCAGGCCTGCCGAAGGGCGTTGCGGCGCGGGAGGCGCCGAAGGAGGAGAGGAGCTTGGCGACCTCGAGGTGGCCATTATGGCACGCGGCGAACAGCGGCGTGGCGCCATTCTCATTGGCCTGGTCCGTCGCCGCGCCGGTCTCGAGGAGCAGCCGGACGCACTCGAGGTGGCCCTGCTGGCACGCGATGTACAGCGGCGAGAAGCCTCTCCGTCAGCAGCTTGGTTGAACGCCGCGCCAGCGTCGCGCAACAGCCGGGCGCACTCGAGGTGGCCATTCTGGCACGCCACGAGCAGTGGCGTGGTACCGTCATCCTTGGCTTGGTTGATCGCCGCGCCCGCCTCGAGCAGCAGCCGGGCGATATCGACGTGGCCCTCCTGGCACGCCATGTACAGCGGCGTGGCGCCGTCGTTGCGGGCTTGGTTGGGCGCCGCGCCAGCCTCGAGGAGCAGCCGGGCGGTGTCGAGGTGGCCCTGCTGGCACGCGATGAACAGCGGCGTGGAGCCGTCCTCCGCGGCTTGGTTGAACGCGGCGCCAGCGTCGCGCAACAGCCGGGCGCACTCAAGGTGGCCATTCTGGCACGCCATGAACAGTGGCGTGGTACCGTCATCCTTGGCTTGGTTGATCGCCGCGCCCGCCTCGAGCAGCAGCCGGGCGGTGTCAGCGTGGCCCTCCTGGCACGCAGCGTACAGCGGCGTGGCGCCACTGTTCGCGGCTTGATTGATCGCCACGCCAGTCTCGAGGAGCAGCCGGGAGATCTCGAGGTGGCACGCGATGAGCAGCGGCGTGTAACCATCCTGCTTGGCTTGGCCGACCGCCGCGCCAGCCTCGACGAGCAGCCGGACGATTTCGAGGTGGCCCTTTAGGCACGCGATGAACAGCGGGGTGGCGCCATCATCCGCGGCTTGGTTGGGCGCAGAGCCAGCCTCGAGGAGCAGCCGGACGCACTCGTGCTGGCTGGTCTGGGACGCTGACGCCTCCATCATCAGCAGCTTGGCCGACCACCGCGGGAGTCAAGTGGAATTCTCTTTCAAGTGCACACCTGCGTTAGGTGCCAGTGCGCAGGTAGGTAGGTAGAAAGGTGAAGAACAGCCAGGCTCGGACTGGACACCAACGCGGTATGGGTGGACGCTAGACAGATGATGACGACACGCACGAGCGACACACAGACACAAACAGGCTCACAAGACACACAGCCAGCGGGCTGCCACACACCCTGAGTAGGCGTACACATAACTCAAGGCCACATCCTCCCTGTCGCCCCCCCCAGCACTCCAAGGTGCCAAGAGAACAAACAAGGGCACAACAAACAACAGACAACAGGAAGTGACATGCGAGGCTAGAGCAGGCTTGCTCTACCTCCAGCAATCTCTCCGGCCGGCGAGGCACGGACGAGACCGTGTGTGTGTGGGGTCTAGTGAGGTGTCTATGGACGCCCTCCTCAGAGGCTAGAAGCTGCCAACTGCTAGCCCTATCTCGCACTCACAGGTGATGACAATCCAATGTATGAGTGTATGCGAGCAGAAGCGCGTGTGCTAACCCTAGCCGCAGGGTAAAATTCTCTTTCAACACACGCTCGGCTACGAGCCCGGCTGCTACGCTCACTTCGCCGCATCGCGCCATGGCTGGGGCGCCCGGCCCCTCTTCTGCTGCGATCGACGACGAGGCGCTGCGCGAGCTGCGGCCGCTGCAGTTCCTGGTTCCGGACGAGAAGCGCGCCGCTTGGTGCGGCCGCGCGGCCGCAAGCCTCTTTGGGTGGGGCAAGCAGCTCGAGCCTCGGCCGCTCGGGCCTCTCGAGGCGCTTGCGCTCGGCGGCTTTGACGAGGAGCAGGTATGGCAGCAGCTCGAGCTACGCAACAAGCCGCTGCTCCGGTGTGCCTGGCCGCCACCTCCTCGGCGGTCGTGGACCGAGCGGACCGATGGCATCGCCCGCCCTGTGCACCCGCAGGTACGTGCAGACGAGTTCGCGGCGGCTGCGGCCAGCGCTCGAGAAGGAGGACTCGGAGGATGCAGCGTCCACGGGCACTGGCGACGACGAGGAGGGCGAGGAGCAGAGTGGCGAGGAGGAGGGAGAGGAGGAGGGCGAGGAGGAGAGCGGCGAGGAGGGCGAGTACGAGGGCGAGCTCAGCGAGGGCGAGGGCGCCGAGGACGGCGAGGACGAGGACGAGGACGAGGACGAGGACGAGGACGAGGAGGGGGCGGCTGCGGCGGTGGAGGGTGAGAGGAAGGGGATGGGGCGCGGAGAGGAGGGCGGCAAGAGGAGGAGGCTGGAGCAGCTGATGGAGGAGATGGAGGCGTTCGCAGAGGACGACGCCGAGTACGAGGGCGAGGAGGCGGAGGCGATGGCCGAGCTGTACGGCGACGGGCTGAGCGACGAGGAGGAGGACGAGGAAGAGGAGGAGGGCAGCGAGGACGAGGGCGGCGAGGAGGGCGAGGAGGAGTTCAGCGAGGAGCAGAGTGGTGAGGAGGAGGAGGGTGAGGAGGAGGGGCTGGGGGAGGAGGAGGAGGCGGGCGAGGAGGAGGAGGAGGAGGACTACTACGAGGGCGAGGCGGACGAGGGGTCGAGCGGCGAGGACGAGGAGGGCGAGGCCGAGGCGCGCCTCTCTCGGCACGAGGCGCGCTCAAAGCAGCTAGCAGAGAAGCTGTCGGAGCTCGAGCACGCGCAGCTCGCAGAGAAGCCGTGGCAGCTGCGCGGAGAGGTGAGCGGGCAGCAGCGGCCGGCCAACTCGCTGCTCGAGACGGTCCTCGACTTCGACCAGCCCGGCGCCGCCGCAAAGGCGAGCGAACTGCCCGCGCGCCGCCCGCGCCCGGCCCTGCCCGCCCCACCGGGAGCCGCGACCCACTCCCAGCCCCACCGCCTCTCAATGCGCGTTCGACTCGGATTGTCCGACCGCAAGCCCGCCTGTCCGCCCGTCCCGTCCCCAGGCGGCGATGGCGCCGAGCGAGGAGTCGACGCGCTCCATCGAGGAGGTCATCCGCGCGCGCTGCAAGGACGGGCTGTGGGACGACGTCGTGCGGCGCGCCGCGCTCAAGCCGACGGACTTCCGACCCAAGCCGGCCGACCTGTCGCTCGAGAAGAGCGACAAGGGGCTCGGCGACGAGTACGCCGCCGCCTTCGAGACGAACGCGCGAAGCTCCGAGGAAATGCCGCGGACGCCGCTGAGCAGTGTCTCTTCACGCCTGCCGCTGCGAGCAGGTGCTCGGCTCCAAGGGAGCGGACGCGGTGGCCAAGGCGCACGAGGAGGCGCGCGCACTGCTCGCCAAGCTCGACTCGCGCCTCGACCCGCTCTTCTCCTTCCACTACGCGCCGCCCCCCGCGAAGCGCGAGGTGACCATCCGCACCGAGGCGCGGCCGCCGTCTCGCTCGAGGAGGCTGCCGCCTCCAAGTCCTCTCCCAGACCTCTCCCGGACCCCCCCCCCCAGGCGCCCGCCGTCTCGCTCGAGGAGAAGGTGCCGACGGCCCTCGCCGCGAGCTCGACGCTGGCCCCCGAGGAGGTGTACGGCCGCAAGCGGAGCGACAAGGCGCTCGCCGACCGCGCAGAGCTCTCGCAGGGCGAGCGGAAGGCGCTCCGCTCAAAGAAGAAGCGCGTGCACAAGCGGCGCACGGCCGAGAGCGCCGAGCAGCGGACGCTGCGCGCCGAGGCGCAGCCAGGCGGCGCGGCGGCGCGCCGGCAGGAGGCGGATCGGGTCGGGGAGCAGCTGGCCGAGGCCAAGCGGCGCGGCACAATCACGTCGGGGCCTCTCTCGAGCGGGAAGCAGCGCGGCCGCAGCTCGTCCAAGGCCTTCTTCAGCAGCATGCAGGCCGCGAGCCAGGCGCCCGGCGGCCTCGCCGGCTCCAAGCGGCAGCGCGTCGCCGACGCCCGAAAGGCGGCGCAAGGGGCAGGGGCGGCGGACGGCGCCTCGTTCAAATTGTAGAAGCTACACGACGCGGGAGGTGGACGCTGGATCCAGAGAGGTGCGGAGACCGAGAGGCTCTTTTTTGGTACGTTGTCAAAAGGGAAGTGCTGCAGGCCAGACGAGGGGCACGCCCACACACGCACGCGTGTGGTCGCTGGCTACACAGTACACTAAGCCGTTGCGGTTGCACAGGGGCAACGGCAAGACCCCCTGCTGGGGGTTTGGCCCTCTCACTGAAACCCCCGTGCGGAACGAGAAGTCATCGCACCACCACCCTTGGCAGCACAAAGCCGCGCCAGATGTCCGCCAGCTCTGGAGCCGCTCCCTCGCGGCTGTCGAAACGCTCCTCGTCCCAAGCGATCAGGTAGCCCAGCCGCATCACCTCGACCGCCCGCTTGCGAGCCGCTGTTGGGAAGAGCTCGTGCGACTGCGGCGACCACTCCGCCGCCTTGAGGATGAGCCTGCCCACCTCCACCGCCTCGGCCGCTGGCTGCAGGTTGGCCGGCCTGAGGGAGGGCAGAAGCGTGGGGTATTCAAGAGAGGATCCGGCGAGTGGGGGAGAGACCATTGCAGTGCGCGCCTCAGTGCGAGTGCCTTGGCCTCGCCCGCCACGCGCACGCCGAAGCGGGCCGTCGAAGCGTTGGCGGAGACGACGACGCCGACCTTGCCGTTCATCGACGGCCGCGAGACAAGAGAGCGGATCTCGACTGTGGAACCGACGGCCGCAGCGGTCGGATCCGACTCGCTCCACGAGCAGAGGACGCGCGCCCGCTCGAGGGCAGAAGGCGCGCCGGCGAGCGGGTCGGCGTCGCCGCGCAGCAGCGCCCGCGCCCGCTCGACGGTGAGCGCCTGCGGAAGAGGGGCAATCCGCGTGAGGACAACGCGCTCACGCCTTCGGCCGCTAGTCTCGGGCACGCCTCGAGATGCCGGAGCGGCGTCCAGCCGCGGCTGGCGACCAGCCAGGCGGCGACGTCGGCGTGGCCGCGGCTGTTTGCGGCCTCCCCGGGCGTGCCGAAGGGCGTAGCGGCGCGGGAGGCGCTGTAGGAGGAGAGCAGCTTGGCGATCTCGAGGTGGCCGAAGTGGCACGCAGCGAACAGCGGCGTGGCGCCTTCCTCATCGGCCTGGTCGATCGCCGCGCCAGCCTCGAGCAGCAGCCGGGCGACCTCGAGGTGGCCGCCCTCGCACGCGATGGACAGCGGCGTGGCGCCATCCTGCTTGGCTTGGTCGATCGCCGCGCCAGCCTCGAGGAGTAGCCGAACGCATTCGAGGTTGCCCTTCTGGCTCGCGATGTACAGCGGAGTGGCGCCATTCTGATGGGCCTGGTTGACCGCCGCGCTGGCCTCGAGGAGCAGCCGGGCGATATCGAGGTGGCCCATCTGGCACGCAATGAGCAGCGGCGTGGCGCCGTCGTTGCAGGCTTGGTTGACCGCCGCGCCAGCCTCGAGGAGCAGCTGGGCGCACTCGAGGTGGCCGTTCTGGCACGCGATGAACAGCGGCGTGGTGCCGTCGTCCCTGGCTTGGTCGGTCGCCGCGCCGTCCTCGAGGAGCAGCCGGGCGCACTCGACGTGGTTGTTCTGGCACGCCATGTACAGCGGCGTGGTGCCGTCGTTGCAGGCTTGGTTGGCCGCCGCGCCAGCGTCGCGCAGCAGCTGGGCGCACTCGAAATGCCCCTCCTGGCACGCAACGTACAGCGGCGTGAAGACTTCAGCGTCTGCTTGGTTCACCGCCGCGCCAGCCTCGAGGAGCAGCCGAACGCAGCCGATCTTGCCAGTCAAGCTCGCAGCACTCAGCGGCGTGGTGCCGTCGTTCATCGCTTGGTCGATTGCCGCGCCAGCCTCGAGGAGCAGCCGGGCGACCTCGAGGTGGCCGGTCTGGCTCGCGATGATCAGCGGCGTGCAGCCTTCAGCGTCTGCATGAGCCACCGCCGCGCCAGCCTCGAGGAGCAGCTGGGCGCATTCGAGGTGGCCCTTCTGGCTCGCAATGAGCAGCGGCGTGGCGCCGTTCTCCTTGGCCTGGTCCATCGCCGCGCCAGCCTCGAGGAGCAGCCGGACGCAGTCGAGGTGGCCCTTATAGCATGCGACGAGCAGCGCGGAAGCGCCGCCGCCAGTCGTCGCCCCGACGCTCGCGCCGCCCTCGAGCAGCAGCCGCACCGCCTCGGCCTGCCCGTGACGAGCGGCCCAGGTCAGCAGCGTGTCCTGCCTCTCGGTGTCGTGCCGCGCGTCGAGCTGGGCCGCGAGCGACGTGCCGTGCGTCCGCCGCCCGGAGAGGAGGGCGCGCAGCGAGGCCAGGTCGCCCCGAGCCAGGTCGGCGAGGGGGCCGGGGCTGTCCGCGCCGCTCATTCGGCGCCAGAAAGAAGAAAACCCGCGGCACGCGACCCCGGATTTTGAAAATGCCATTTTCTTTTTTCATCGGGCAGTTCTGGCAGATCGTTTTCTTTTCTCGCGATGTCCACCACGCTGCGCCGCCGCTCGCGCCGCCTTGCCTCCGCCGCCACCGCCGCGAACTCGCCAGTCGCGCCGTCGCCCGCCCGCCTGCTCGACCTCCCCAGGGACCTCCTCGAGCGCGCCCTCTCTCGCTGCGACAGCCCCGTCGACATCGCTCGCGTCGCAGCCGTCTCGCTCCTCTTTCACGCCTCGCTCGCGGAGCAGGGCATCCGCTTGTGGGCGCAAGAGCGCGGCTTCGAGCTGCCGGCGCAGCCGGAGGACGAGGGCTGCGCCGTGCGGTGGCTGTGCTTCGCTGCGTTGCTTTGCGAGTCCAACCCGCCAGCGAGGGCGGTGGCGGGCCACCAGCACAACCTTTTCATCGACGGCGAGGGGCGGCTCTCGTCGTGCGGCAGTGCGGCAGGCTGTCCCGGGCCACTACTCGGTCACGGCGTGGGCGTACTGCGGCTCAACACGCCCACCCGCCTCCCGCCTGCGCTGGGCGGCGAGCGCGCCGTGAGTGTTTCGGCTGGGGCCGGGCACAGCCTTGCCCTCACCGCCGATGGCGCCGCCTGGAGCTGGGGCTTTGAAGGGTGGGGCCGGTTGGGCCACGGCGACCATCAGCCCCAGTGGCAGCCGAAGAAGATCGAGGCCTTTGCGGGGCAGCGCGTCGTTGCTGTGTCGGCGGGAACTCAGCACAGCCTCGCCCTCATTGCCGATGGCACTATCTGGAGCTGGGGCGATGGATACTTTTGCCAGTTGGGCCACGGCAACACGCAGGACCAGCTGCTGCCGAAGAGGATCGAGGCCTTTGCTGGCCAGCGCGTCGTCGCTGTGTCCGCGGGATGCGACCACAGCCTCGCCCTCACCGCCGACGGCGCTGTCTGGAGCTGGGGCCGTGACGGTTTTGGCAAGCTGGGCCACGGCAACCAGCAGCGCCAGCTGCTGCCCAAGAAGGTCGAGGCCTTTGCTGGGCGGCGCATCGTCGCTGTGTCGGCTGGAGAGAACCACAGCCTCGCCCTCACCGCTGACGGCGCGGTCTGGAGCTGGGGCGATGGAGGTGGGGGCCAGCTGGGCCACGGCGACGAGCAGCACCAGTATCTGCCCAAGAAGGTCGAGGCCTTTGCTGGCCAGCGCGTCGCCGCTGTGTCGGCAGGACGCAGCCACAGCATCGTCATCGCCGCCGACGGCGCCGTCTGGAGCTGGGGCTGCGGATACAACGGCCGGTTGGGCCACGGCGACGAGCAGCACCAGCTGCTGCCCAAGAAGGTCGAGGCCTTTGCTGGGCAGCGCGCCGTCGCTGTGTCCGCGGGATGCGAGCACAGCATCGCCCTCACTGCTGGCGGCGCCGTCTTCACGTGGGGCAAGGGCGACGAGTCTCTCCTAGGACACGGAGAGGACCTGTCGGACCAGCTGCTGCCCAAGAAGATCGAGGCGTGTGAGCCGGGGCAGTGAGGTCGGGGCTGCGGAGTGGCCGAGCTGGCAGTGGAAGAGGGTGCGGTTGGCGGCGCACCGAGCGAGGCGGCCTCGGGAGGGGGAGGGCTAGGCCACGGAGAGGACACACCTGTCGAACACCTGTGACGCAGCGCGGGCGGTGCAGAGAGCCTGCTGCCATTAAGACTGAACTCTTTTAAGTGTGAGGTCCGCGGACACGAGCGATTAAAAGTTAAAAACTTTCTTGTTCCACAGTGCTTCACACCAACCCTGCCACTCTTCACACCGGCTCACGCGACTAGTGCCGTGGATGCGAGGGCCTGCATGGATGCGCGTTCGTGCTTTAGCGTGTTCTTCGTATCATTCGCGAGGTACTGCCAGCGTAGCTTATCGAGCTCCGTCTTCTCGAGCTCCGCTCTTAGGTCCTCACTCTCCTCCCTGAGCTCTGTCTGCATGGAGTCGCGTTCGGCTTTCGTCTTCTCGAGCTCCGCTCTTAGGTCCTCACTCTCCTCCCTGAGCTCTGTCTGCATGGAGTCGCGTTCGGCTTTCGTCTTCTCGAGCTCCGCTCTTAGGTCCTCACTCTCCACCCTCAGCTCTGTCTGCATGGAGTCGCGTTCGGCTTTCGTCTTCTCGAGCTCCGCTCTTAGGTCCTCACTCTCCACCCTCAGCTCTGTCTGCATGGAGTCGCGTTCGGCTTTCGTCTTCTCGAGCTCCGCTCTTAGGTCCTCACTCTCCTTCCTGAGCTCTGTCTGCATGGAGTCGCGTTCGGCTTTCGTCTTCTCGAGCTCCGCTCTTAGGTCCTCACTCTCCTTCCTGAGCTCAGGAACAATGATACGAAGCGTGTCCCGCTCTTCCACCACATCCTCCATTGCCGCGTCAAGCTCGGCCTGCATGGACACGCGTTCTTCCGCCGCATGCTTCGTTGCCGCGTCAAGCTTGACCTGCATGGACACGCGTTCTTGCGCCGCGTCCTTCCTTGCCGTATCAAGCTTGGCCTGCATGGACACGCGTTCTTCCGCCGCATCCTTGCAAACCTGCGAATACGACCACAGGAAATACGAGGTTGCAAGCATAAAGAGGGTAAGCGGCGCGTGGAACAGGTTTGAGGTGGTGTCGATATTGAGAAGCATCGAGGCGAGCAGCCAGAAGGCAGCCAAGAAGGCAGCCATAGAAGAGCCAAACATGAGAGTCGGTGTGCACCCGCCACGAGGACGTCCAAATTCCTTAGCCAAAGGCCACGCAGCGATTGTCGGTAGGATAAGTCATGTACATGGCGCTAAGAGGTTACTTTTTTACCTAGATGGCGCTAAGAGGTTACTTTTTTACCCACCGGGCCCAAGTCATGCCCACAGTCTGTTGAGATCACTCGAGACCACGTCGAGAGAGATCTCTACACTCTCGCGCGAGAGAGATCCTCGAGGCGAGATCACGCACAGGTAAATCACGGCTACGTCGCTCAGAGGTAGAGGTAAAGGGCCCACGGCTGCCCAGAGGTAAAGGTAAGAGGGCCGCAGGCCCTCAGAGGTAGAGGTAACCTAGACCCCTCCTACCCGGCCCTCCGCGCTCCGGGCCGAGAGGGGGAGGGCTAGGCAGGCCACGGAGAGGACACACCTCGTGTCGAACCACAGCCGTGCAGCACTGCCCCGCCTCTTTTGAATCGTCCGTGCGCGCCCTTCAAAATTCTTGACTGACACGAGCGACGAGAGACAGGGTGCGGTGTCGTGTGTGTGCATTGCGCACGTTGAAACAGAAAAACGGGCGGGGTTTAGAAACTTACCTATTTCGATAAAGTGAGTTCAAAGTGAGTTTCCCGCGCACGACCACGAGTAGCGCGACCAGGCTCAGAGACCAGGCCGCACTCCAGCGCGACCCCACCGACGCTATCTCGCTCACCGCCATCAGTCGACACCGAGCTCTCGGCCTTGCACCCCGGAGCTACCGCGATCGGCCCCTCCACCCCCCTCTAGGCGGCGGGCGGCACAAATGGCACCTCGTTTGCCCAGATCTCCTCGTCTCCGCCCGGCCGGCCAAGAGGTGGTGGTGGTAGTGGTGGTGGTGTGGGTGGGTGGGTGGGGGGGTCGGGGGGTGGGGGAGCTGCCTCTTGCGGATAAGCTGCAGGGCGCCGCTCGTGTCGAGCATCACCTCGGCCGCCTCGGGGAAGGAGTTGTAGTTCTTGGTCGACATCGAGGAGCATTACGCGCCCGCGCCTGCGCGGTGGGGGCGGAAGCGGCGGGCTTGCGCACGAGGGGGTGGGGGCGAGGGCGGGGGCAGGCGGGGGCGGGGCAGGGGCGGGGCCAGGGCGTGGGCGGGTGGCGGGTGGCGGGGGCGGGTGGCGGGTGGCGGGGACGGGTGCTTGTGTGTGTGTGTGTGTGTGTGTGTGTGTGTGTGTGTGTGTGTGTGTGTGTGTGTGTGTGTGTGTGTGTGTGTGTGTGTGTGTGTGGTGGTGATGGTAGTGGTGGTTATGTGTGTGTGTGTGTGTGGAGGGGGGGGGGGGAGGGGGCACCCTCCACGACGACCAAGTCGCCGATGGACGCGTCCCCGCCCAAATGCCTCCGCGAGAGGGTCTCCGGCTCGTCGGGCGCGGGCGTGACGAGGTCTCCGGACTCGCAGCAGTGGCCGACGATGACATACTCTCCGCCGGCCGCCTGTGGGGCAGGCGTGTCCCGGACGTGTCTTGGGCATATCCTGGACAGGCAGCCAGGCGCGGCGTGCTCTCTCCGCCGGGCGCCTTGGTGGCCGAGTCGGCGGCAGGGTGGTGCACGAGCACGGCCGGGTGCTGCGCGGTGCGCGCCTCGTGCGGGAAGGGCTGAGAGGGTTCCGAGAGGGTTCGGAGAGGGCTGCGAGAGGGCTCTGAGAGGGCTACGAGATGGTTCGGAGGGGTTCCGAGAGGGTTCCGAGAGGGTTCAGAGAAGGTTTTGAGAAGAAGGTTTTGAGAAGGTTCAGAGAGGCTCGGAGTAACGGAGAGGGGTTCCGAGATGCGAGAAGGCGTGCGCGCCCCCGCCCCCCGCGTGCCGCGAGAGGGAGAGGGCTAGCCATAGGTGGGAGTTTTGCACGGGGCGGAAAAATACTTTGTCTTGTATATGACTAGCGCCGAAGCACAAAAATATGCCCCACCCCGCGCAGATCCCATTGTGTGCATTAGAACCTCTCTCTGCCACTCTGGTACAAAACTTACTATGCACACGCCGCAGCTCACACGCAGCGCAAGAGCGTCGGGGACCCCTGACAAAGCTCATGGACACAATGGTAACAGTCATGCCAGTACGGAGAGCGGCCTCAGACTCCCCGGTTGGGCGCCGGCCGCAGCGGCGATGCCCCAGGCGACCGATCGCCCCGCCGCAGTGGCTGGCTCTGGCCATCGCCCCGCTTCTTCTTGGCGGCGAATGACTCGGGAGCCTGCGCCCTCGGCCGCTTCGCGTCCTCGCCCGGCACAAAGAACTCCTTCACGCGCTCCGCGTCGAAGCCGATGTCAAAGCCCTCGACGCCTATGCGCATCGAGTTGTGCGTTGGTGGGGGACGCCCACGCAGGGGGGTGGACGCGGCGCCGAAAGTCTCGGCGCCGAGCAGGTGCTGCTGGTCGATGTAGCCGATGCCGGCGCGACTCGCCGCCTCGCGGTCGACAAAATCGTACCCCACGAGGAGGGTGTCCTCCGCCGCCACGCCCGCCCGCGCCGCCGCATCGAGCAGCATGCCCGGCTGCGGCTTGCACCAGCGCTCGCTCCACTCCTCCTCGACGCTGCCCGCGGGTAGCTCGCCGCCGTCGCCGCGAGGCGCCGCGCTGCCGGGCGCGCGGAAGGAGATGAGCACGTCGAGCCGCTCGCGCAGCGCCTCCTCCTCCACGCGGAGCTCGCTCGCCTGTGGGACACGGCACGGACGCGTCACGGGACACGGCCTCGAGCGCCGCCTCCGCGCCCGCGCGGAGCTCGCTCGCCAGCCGCGCGACGAGCGCCGCCACAACCTCGCGCACCTTTTGGACGGGGAGCAGCTCTGCCTCGCCGGGGCGGCGCTTCGAGACGAGGTGGCCGATGCTGCTGACGAGGGCGATGCGCGGCGCGTCGGTCCGCAGCACGCCCCGCTGGGGCGGCCCGTCCCCGTACTGCGAGAGCGGGTCGTACGGGTCCTGCAGCTCGCCGTCGGCAGAGACGGGGAGCTCGAGCAGCAGCGCGCGGAGGAAGGGGACGCACGCCGCGTAGAAGGCGTCGTTCCGCGCCGCGCCCCACAGCGACGCGCGCCGCTTCGCGACCGCCTCGCCCGCCGACCGGACGACCGAGACGTTGCACTGCTTCTTGAGCACCCCCTCGGGCTCGACGAGCAGCAGCTTGCAGCCGCGCGCGCGCACCCACGCCGCGGCGTGCGCGGCGCGCGTCGAGCGGCGCTCCTGCGCGCGCCGCCACCAGCTGGTGGGCGCGCCGCCGCCGTGCGTGCGCTGCTCCGAGGCGAGGCCGCTCAGCTTCTCCACCAGCGGCCCCGCACCCTCTCGCACCAGCGCGGCGAGCGCGGCGCCGCCGCGGCAAAAGAGCAGCCGCGTCTGCAGGTCGGCCGTCACAAGCACCAGCGCGGGCAACTCGCTCGCCGGCGCGACGCCGAACTCGAGCGCGAGGAGGTCGGCGTGCGAAGGCGTGCTTGGCGGCGCGCGCCCGCGCACGGGCGCCAGAGCGCCCGCCGCCTCGTCGGGCTGCAGGCAAAAGACGCCCCAGCACGCCGCCTCGACGTGCGAGCGGACGAGCGCCAGGGTCTGCAGCAGCGGGGTGTTGGTCGCGCCGCCGTCGCTGTCGGCGAAGAAGGCCAAGAGCACACCGGCGGGGCCGCGCCGATCGACCACGCGCACCGCCGGGCGGCGCTCCTCGGAGTCGCCGCCGCTCATGAGGTCGTAGTCGATCAGGTACGGGTCGTGCGAGCAGCCGCCAAAGGCGTCGGCCCCGGCGGCCTTGTAGCCGACGGTCTGGTAGACGGTGACGATCGGGTCGCCGATCGCCTTTGCGTCGCCCTCGCCGTACGAGAAGTCTCCGAGCCGGAGGGCCCTCACCTCTGCGCCGAGCGGCAGCGGCTCGCTCCGCATCGAGCTGCCCGACGCCTTGAGCAGCTCGTCCGTGGACGCCGTGCCGCCCCGCTTGAGGTGGCGCGCCCTCCTCCGCGCCGCGGAGCCGGGCTCGGGAGCCGAGGGGTAGGGGCGCGCCTCGGCCTCGACCTTGAGCAGCACGAGCTTGCGCACCTCGTCCAGCGGTATCGTCAGCAGCGTGGGCAGCAGCAGCCCGCCCAGGGGCGGGGGCAGCGTGGCCGCCTCCGGCAGCGCGACCACCGCACCTGTGGAGCCGGCGGCCTCGCCCCGCCCGAGGCCGGCGCCGCCTGCGCCGTCGCGCAGCCGCTCCCACTGCCTCCTCACCTCGCCCGTGACCTCGTCGACCGTCATGCGGTTGTCGCGCGAGTCCCACGCCCGCGAGTCGCGCCCGCGCAGGATGGCGAGGTAGCGGGAGGTGGAGAAGGGCTTGACCTCGGTCGGGTCGTACGGGGCCGCGGCGGTCACCCACGGCAGCGCAAAGGGGCGAGGCTCCGGCGGCAGCAGCAGCACGCCGACCTCGTACGACATGACGACAAACTCCTCGTCCTCGACCCCGCTCTCGTCGTCACTGCCGGTCGCGGCCTCCATCTTGCCCCACGCGGCGCCCGACAGGTTGTGGGATCCGGCGTACACCCACGCGCAGAGCGGCGCCACCTCGCGCTGCGGCCCTTCGCGCTGAAGGGGGCGGACGATGCCGGCGGCCATCTTGACGTGGTGGAGAGTGGCGGAGCGGCGCGGGTCGGCGGCGATATTGTGCGCCATGCACGCCTTGAGCTGCTGCGACTTGAACTCGGACGGGCCCGTCATGGTGTTCTTGCCGCCGCCGATGGTGAGCATCCCCTTGCCGCGCGCAAAGGCGGGCAGCGATGCCGTCAGAGACGGCCACACCAGCCGCGCCGCCGCGCCCTAGACGGAGGGCGGGGCGGGCTGCAAAGCGAGGGGCGGGGGGAGGGCGAGAGGACGACCTCGCGCCTTGACGTGCGGAGGCTTGTGCAGCCCCTCCAGGAAGGCTCCGCGGACAGCCATGCGCGGCGCCTGCTTGTAGTTTGGCCGCACGCCGAGCAGCGGCTGCAGGATGTCGTCGAGCTGCCCGAGCGACGAGCACGCGTACTCGACCGCTGTCGGCCGCTGCGCCACTGGCCGGTCGCTCAAGACCTTGAGGTGGCGCTGCAGCGCGCGGAGGCCGTAGCGTTCCGCCTCTGGGCCAGAGTAGCGGCCAGGAGCGGAGAAGATGAGGTGCGTGCCTACGGCGGTGAGCTACCAAAAGAGGGATGCGGGAGGGGAGGGGAGAGCGGTGCGCTGCCGTCCAACTCGAGGCGCACCCGCGGGCGGCGTGAGGTCGTAGCGGCTCAGCAGCGCCTCCCACTGGCGAAACAGCTCCGGCGCCGCTCTGCCGACGAGCCGCTCCACGAAGAAGAGGAGGTCGGCGCCAAAGCCGGCCGAGTCGGCTCGGCGCGCCTCGACGAGTCTCTCCGCCTAGGCGAGCCGCCGGCGGAGGTGAGGGGGGCGGCGCACGCTCGCTCTGTGCCCGCCGGGCTCGCCCCACACGCACCAGCTCCGCCTTCTCGCTGCAGCCGGCGGCGTCGACTCGCCGCTCCTTGAGCTCCGCCTTGAGCTGCGAGACGCCGAGCGCGCGAGCAGCCTCGACGGCGTCCTGCGCGCGCACAAAGTCGCACGCCCACACCTGTCCACACAGAGGGTGAGCCCGGAGGCGTGAAGAGAGGAGAGCAGCGGCAGCAGCAGGGTGAGCAGCACGCCCACACCTGGTTGTTGATCTTGGCATCGTACCGGCCGAGGTTGGCCGAGGAGATTGCGAGCCGCAGGAAGCCGCTGCCGCACGCGCCGCCCTCGCTGAACTCGAGCAGCCACATCTTTGGGTGCATCGTCCCGTGGTGCACGCGCGTCCGGTCGGCGGCGGCGGTGTCGTCGCTGAAGAAGGGCGGCAGCACGACGGAGAAGTTTGCGCGGACGGCGGCGTTGTGGACGGTGTACGTGTGCTCGTCGAGCCCGGCCGGCGTGCGGTGGTGGTCGTAGTTGTCCACCACCGTGACGCCTCGCCGCCTCGCCGCCGCGGGCGAGCCTGCGACCATCTCCGCCAGGAAGGAGTAGTCGGTGCCGTACGACGTGAAGAGCGCCGTCTGCGGAGGCGGGAGGGAGGGACGGTCGGTCGCTGCGGCACCAGGGGGCGGGCGTGACGGCGGAGGGCCGCCTGCAGCGCCGCCGGCCTCCACAGAAGCTCGTGCCGCGCAATCTCGGGCGGGCTCGCGCCGCCGCCGCTGCAGCCAGCGCCGCCGCCGCTGCAGCCAGCGCCGCCGCCGCTGCAACTAGCGCCGCCGCTGCTCTGCTCGGCGGCGGCGGCGGAGGAGGAGGCGGCGGCGGCGGCTGGCTCGCTCTCCTCTGGCCTGATGAGCGTGTTGAGGTAGACCGTGCGCCCGTCTAGCATCCGGTAGGGCCGCGCCTTGCCGAACGCCTCCGTCAACCCCTCGTCATCAGCGGTGAGCGCCAGCGGAGCGGTGCCCGACGCAGTCGAGGCTTCCGCCGCCGCCGGCGGAGGCTGACGGAGGAGCCTCAGCACCACCGCCGCATCCGGTTCCTCAGGCAGCGGAGATCGTCTGCTGGGCGCCTTCCCTCTGCTGAGAGCGATCTCGAACCCATCGCTGACGGTGGACGACTCGCCCCTCTGCAGCCACACCCACGGCGCGCCCGCACTGCCCCGGACGCCCGTCTCCGCGTGGCCGATCGAGGTGAGGAGCAGCTTCCCGTCTCCGTCTGGAGCGGGCGAGAGCGTCGCGTGCTCCCGTGAGACGCAACTCCTCATGTCGGGGTGAGACGCTCTGCCGAGAAGGACCGGCGAATCGACAGTCGGCGTCACGCAGCGCGGCGGCCTGGCGTCCGAGTGGAGCTGCCACATCGGACTCGGACAGGCCGCAGCCGCGAACAGTCGAGCGCGCGCCAATCGGATTTTCTTTATGCACCGCGGTCTCACCCACGGACTCACACCAGACTCACAGATGCAATTTTTGGGCCCCACGGCAGCTCTGGACGCCAGCCACCGTCTCTAAGGGGCTCCAACAGCTTCTTAAGATACATAAACGTCAACCTCATATGAGCGTCACATGAAACTTCTCATCGTTTCCAACGCAGATTGGACCGTCAAGCAAAAGATTTGCTACGTTCAATGCTTTACAGAGCAGACCGTCTCCGATGCAATGCAGCACCACCAGTGGTCGTCGTGGGAGAAGAACACGGACAACACGGATGAATGCAACGTTCAATGCTGGACGAAAGAGGACCTCGAAGGCAAAGTGTGGTTCGAGAAGAACAATGCTGAAACGGATTGCCACGTTCAATGCTTTCCAGAAGGGTTCATAATTGAATACCCTTCCGCCAAGTTCGAGAAGAACAACAAGTAAAGGCACACGGCACACCGACGACGAACATCGCGATTTGGTCAACGGCTACAACTGCATGTCCTTGCAGTGGTTGGCTACCAGATCGAGCCCGACTTGGCTCGCCGCCGCACACAGAACAGAAAGGCGCAGCGACGAGTCGTGGTGGGAGGGTGCTGCTCGTTGTGTGTGTGTGTGGGGGGGGGAGGGTGACGCGCACACACACCATCATGGTTTGTAGCGAGGAGCGGCGGCGGAGAGCGGCTCGCCGACAAGTTTGGCGGCCGTCCGTGTGTGGGACTTGTGTGAGTCTGGACCCCGCCACCCTTCGGTCTTTTGGAGGGAGAGAAAAAAGAAAAAAATATCATAGCGACTAGCACACCTCCAGAGTCCCGAGAAACCCCTAGGTATTACACAGGCAGGGACTGTGAGATGTCTGATGTGCACGCCCTGGAGCATTAAGACATACCCGAGCCCAGCACTCCTGGCCACATCACCGCCCAGGTTCGCTTTTTGGACTTCGGTCGGGGCTCATCCCACCCTCATCGATCCGCTCTCCCTCCTCGTTGAGCGGCTGGTACGGCGCCTGCCGGCCAGCCGTCGTCGGCAGTCCACCCTCAACCAGCCGCGGGGAGTAGGGGATATAGGGACGGAAGGCGGAGACGCTTCTCGTGAGACCGAGCGGCGTGCGCGCCTACACTTACGCCGGAGGCGTATCTGGCGGACTGGACGGGCGAGAGGCCTCTGTGGCACACCGCGAGCACCCGCGAGGCGGCGGCGGCGGCGACGACGAGCACGGCGATGCCGACGGCAAGTAGCAAGAGCAGCACCTGTGCGCAGAGAGGTTCGGTGGTTGCGGCTGGCGGGAGGAGAGAGGCGGGGAGCGGAGAGTGCGTTGTCGACCTGCGGCCGGGGAAGGAGAGGCCCCGCGTCGTCGCCACTGGCGTAAGGACGAGGAGGCGTCGACGAGCAGCAGAAGCGCTCGACGCCGCAGGGCTGCCAGACATCGACACCGCCGACACAACCCGGTGAGCCGGCGGCGTCCTGCGAGCAGCATCTCCCATCTGCGCCACAAAAGTCGCAGGGGCCCTCGATGAGGATGGCAGCCCTGCGTTTCCCGACAGGCGGCTCGCCAATGTATGGCAAGCGGCATGGTGAGCACTCCGGCCCGCCAACCGTGTCCTGCAGCGACGAGGACGCGGCGGCGAGCACGGCGAGCATCCCTTACACGGACAAGAGCAGCGACCACCAATAGACCCCGACGTGCACAGCTTTAGATTTCCGGCGCAGGCGCGCTCCGTGATTGGCGGCGCGAAGAGTGGCTGCTCGAATAGGGGGCGAGAAACGAGTTCGGGATGGGGACTCCAAGTGCGAGATGGGGTGAACTGCGATAAGGTTTTTGCTCGCTTTGCCTGGGAACCCGTGTTGCGTGACTGTCTCTCTGCGATTTCGGGCCCGGGGTTGTGCGTTTATGTGAACTGCTGACTTTATCGTCCCGCATCGGTTCGGCGTCGAGAGAGACGCACGTTTGTCGTTCGTGCACCTTTTTTTGTCCATTGTTCTCCACTGCCGTGGCGTGGCAGACGGTGAACGAGCTAGCGCGCGGGGAGAGCGGCATTGTGCACGGAGCTTAAGTGCATTGGCAAGCTTTGAGGTCCGTCTGGCTGGTGGACCTGCTGTGGCCAAACCCGCCCCTCCACATGGACATGCAGCTCGCACCATGACTCGACACCGGGCCCGCTCAGCTAGGTCGTGGCGGCGTGTGTGAAGGATGCGCGGCCAAGCTGCTGGCTCTGCTACAGTCGGTTGCGGGCATTAAGAAAGCAGGATCCCGCGGCACGGCACGCCGCCGTTTCTAAGCCTTTCCACCCCACCCCACCCACCCCACGCCGTGGTTTCTTAGCTTCGGCCGGCACCCCAGGTCAGCCGGGATCTAGGATTTTTTAACGGTAAACGACAACATAAGGAAGCGCCGTGGACCGATGTCGCAAGTCCGCAGTCTGCCACCCACTTGGGATGACAGGAAGACGCACACACCTCCATCCACACCGCCCAGAACAACCGCAGACTTGGGCAAAATGACAAGCAAGTGCGCGCGCCGCAGGCGAAGAGAAAATTTGAGCGGGGCTCCTGTTCACACTCGTGTGTGGGCCCTTTCTTGGGTGATAGTGCTAGAACGCGCCAGTCCGCACCTGTCGTCGAGCCTGTCTGCTGTGACAACCTGTGAGAGTGTGAGTTGATTTTGTTAAATTCTCGGGGCCGCGCCTGCGGCGCGCCGTGGTTTCTTAGACTTTTGCGGAAATCGCTTGGTAGGGTTTCTTAATGCGACGTTTTCTTAATGCCCGCACGCAACCGACTGTAGACTGTAGTCTGCTACAGCGGCGCGAGAAGCAGGCAGCGGCACGAGACCCGGTCGGTCGAGTCTGGCCGTTCTCTCGACGCCAGCCAGCGAGACTGACGGCCTGTGGCCGGCTGGTGGGCGGAGAGCAGCCAGGAGGACTCCAGAGTAGCCAGCAACATAATACATTAAGCAACGGCGCAACGGGAGAGCGCACAGCGAGCGAACACAGCTGATAAAGGGCGTGATGTGGTTTAACGGAGTCGCTTAGGCGGCTCCGGTGGTGTGCCGATGTGTGTGCTAGTGTGCGCCAGTCCACGCCCTTGACGTGACGGAGTTGAATTCTTCTTTCGAGCACGAGCTCCGCATTATATTGAGCAAGGCCACCTCGCCTGGCAGATGAACCCGCTCCCAAGCTGCCACAGTGTGCATGAGTTCGGCGTCGAGACGCTCCGCCTCGGCTTTGTCGCCTGCTCCGCCGACTGCCACGCCGCCTCCTTTACCGATGCGGCGTTGGCGTGCCACGCTCTCTTCCACGCCTTCAAGGTGTGGAGCTATGGCCGGACCGGCGGCGGCTCGGTGATGCACTGGGCGGCGTTCGCAGCGCTACTGAGCAACGGCCTGTGGTCCACCTGCGGCGCGGTGCTGTGGCTACAGCCCGGCGGCAGCCGCGCGCCGCCGTTCGAGACGCTCTTCCGACTGAACGGCGGCGCACAGGCACTGCTCGTTGGCTCGTGGTGGTGCGTCCTCGCCGGGATGCTCGGCGGCCTCGCCTCGGTGCCGCGCGTGCTCCCGGCGGTCCTGTACGCCGTCGGCGCCGCCCATGCCCTCGCTTTCGCGTTGCGCAACCTCGAGGCCTCGTTTGAGTCGTACGTGCTGTGCGGCGGGGCAAACGTGACCCCGCCCCTCTCGTCGATCTGGCTGCTCCTGGTGCTCCTCTGCCGGCGCCACGAGCTGCTCTCTCGCTGGCTGCGCCGCGGCGAGGACGCCCACCCTCTCCTCGTTGGCGCGCTGTCGGGGCTCGTCTTTTGGTTTGGAAACTCGGGCCTGCTGATGGGAGCCGAGACCGGGCTCACCTACTGGACGCACGCCGCCCTCGAGGCGCTCTGTCGCGCGGCGGGGCTGCTGCCCGAGGGCGCGCGTCTCTGGCAGGGCGCCTTCGAGGAGATGGCTTGCTTCCACCTGTTTGGACTCCTCGGCAACGAGATGCTCTTCCGAGTCTACCGCTGGCTGGCGGCCGCCGAGGTCGATGCGATCAGGCGGGCGGCGACGCCCACGAGGGTCTGCAATCGGAACGGAAAGGCACGCGCCCGGTCCATCGGGCCGTGGCTGACCGAGGCTCTGCATGCCGGAAGCAGAAAGCAGGAGTAGCCGACATGTGCCGACGATGTCGGAGAGAGTCAGAGCCACGACGAGTCGTACCAGCACATGATCATGAACATGAGCATGTGTCATGTGACGGATTGCAGTGGCACCCTCAGTATTTGACAGAAAATTTTAGTCACCGGCGACGCGTGTTGTACCAAACAAAAGGGTTTCGATTCCTTCGTCGATTGACGATTGTGCCGCGCGCCGCGCGCTCGGCTTGCGTCTCTGTGCCCCATAGGGAAGGGAGCCGGAGGTCGGAGATCGGAGTCATCGCACGTGAGGAGCGCGCCCGCGCATCACCGCCCCAGGGCGGTCGAGATAAAGAAGGTGGGCGCCAGCAGGCCAGCCGGCGCGTCTGCGAAAGCACGAGCCTTCGCCATGACGTAGACGGCGTACGTCCCTGGCTGGTAGACTGCCCAGGCGCCAATCAAGGAAGGGCCAAAGGCGGCCGGGGGAGGCATCATGTCCCCACCCCCCATGCCGGGAAACGCCATCAGACACTCAGCAGCTGCGCTGCGGCCCACGATGGCTGAGAACCCCTCTGGCGGTGCGAGGTGAACATGCTGCAGCTCATCGGCACCCATCCGCGCAACGATGGCGTGCGCGCCGACAGTAAGATAGGTCTCGAGCATCCCACTCAGGTTCATCCCACCCGCGCGCTGAACAAACACGTTCAAGCCGACACACGCGAATCCACTGTCAGGGATCACCACGATCGTCGCTGTGCCATTCCCGCTGCCAATGCCGCCGCCGCCGCCGTCTTCGAAGAGCGTCGTCGCGAGCTTGCATGCCTGCTGCTCTTCGGCAGCACCCGCGGCGTCGCAGGCTGCGAGTGCACTTCGAAGCTCGGAGATGCCTGCATCGGAGAGAAGCCCGGCACTCAGCTGCGCGCCCCAGCAAGAGGCGCCCTCAGCTTTGCAGCCGGATTGCAGCGCCGCTGTGATGGGCAGCCCACCAACGACCTCGTCTGCGTCTCGCCCACCCAGCGGCAGCGTTCCAACGATGTGCCGCTCACTGTAGTCAGTCGGGGGAATCGGGCGCGTCGAACCCGGGCGCAACGCGAGCGGCTCTGTCCGTGCCTCCCCCTCCACCAGCATTTCCCTTCCTGGCTGAGGGTCGATGTGGACGGACTTCTCCGATACACACATGTCGACTGTGCGTGCGTCAGCGCGAACGCCAAAATTGAACAGAAATCGCGCTCTCACGGCAGCCGACTCGTTCCCAGGAGGAAGGCGCAGCTGAAATGGGAAGCGCTCTTCCTCCCCAGCGAGCTCTTCTGGCGGGTGGACGTGCCACGCGGCTTGCAGGTCGGTCGCGACGGCAGAGATGTGGATCCTGCGCCCGTGCATCTCGCCGAGATCTGACCAGCGCAGCGGCTTCCACAGCGTGCCCGCATTTGAGACATCGCGAAACCAGAGCTGTGCGCTCAGGGACGCGACACCGTCGGCAACACCAGTGACAGTCGCCTCAGCCTGGTTCATGGCTGTGTGGAAACCTCGGTTGATGCCCAAGCCTTGCGTCCACACAGGCTCCTGCAGCGCGTCACCGACTGGCAAGACGAGGGCTTGCACCCCGGCGTGCGACCCCTTTAGAAACTCGGCTGGTGAGAGCACCCTTGCCTCAGAGTCGCCGCCGTCTGCGCCCGAGCAGAGCAGCCTCACCGGGTCGACGCACCGCGCCCGCCGCGAAAAGTCAAACAGCTGGACAGGGTTGCTCTCAAAGAACTCGGTCGACGGCGGCAGCCCCATCTCCTGCGTGATGTCGCGCACCATCTGGTGCAGCTTCTGCACGTCAACGTTGTCCGTCGCCAGACAGGCCTGGCCTGAGGCGTATCCCCGCTTGAAGACCCCCATCTCGAGCAGCCCCTTCTGCTGGCTCGCCCGCCGCATCTGAGCAATGATCTCATCCGGGATGGCCGCACGGTCCTCTGGCTTCATGCGATCGAGGTGGGAGTCCGTGCCGTCCTTGTGGTGGTTCTTCTTGCTGACCACGAGCGCGAAGAAGTGCGTCTCACCCTTTAGGTACTCGATGAACTCCGCCTGGATGGGGCAGTTGCTGAGCGGCCAGTCCGAACCAAGACAGAAATGGACCTGCGAGCGCATGTTGCGCTCCTTGAGGTCGTTCGGATTGTACTTGAGGTTGGCCACTAGCCCAAAGACGGGCTTGAAAAGCTCCACCGACTTGGAAAACCCGAGCCGTCGTGTCGAGTCGCTCCACCCGCCCTCGGCGATGATGTACGCGTCAAACTTGACCGGCGGGAGCCCGGTTGCTTTGTCGCCACCGCCTCCCGCTGCAGACCCGTTCACGTAAGCCATGTCGACGTCCCAGGTCTCCACGCTGGCCGTCTCCTTGCCTCCGTAGTCCTTTGCCTTTTGGAACTCGAGCGCCGTGCCCTCTGTGCCACCCTGCTCCTTTGGCGCCGTCTCGGAGCTCTCCCGCTCGGCCGACCGCTTGGCTTGCGCGTCCGTCTCAGCCGCACGCCGGTGCTTGACGTACGGCCGAAACTTGGCGCTCCACTTGCTTGCCTCGTCGCAGGGAGGCACAAGCCCACAAATCTCCTTGCCATAGTGCACGGCGCCTCCAAAGAGCAGAAATGTCTTGAGCAGGCAGACCTGAATCTGGCGCGTGCCGAGCACCTTTTGGTTGCCCGTCGGCTTCAGGTCGGGGAAGTAAGACTTTGCGCCGAGCGCGAGCATGTCGCTCATCGTCTCGTCCCAGAAGGTCAGGATGTTGGCACGAGAAAAGTTGGGTCGCTTCTCTATCACCGTCACGCGGAAGCCCAGCAGCGCGAGTTCCACAGCAGCGCGCAGCCCGACGGGCCCTGCCCCGCACACGAGAATCTCATTGACGCCGAAACTGTTGTCGGCGCTCTTGGTCGCCGCCGTCTCCTCGGCCGCAGCCATTGCAGCCTCGTTGTCGGGCTTGGCCACGCCGCGAAGCCGCGCCACCACCTTCTGCGCGCGGATCATGCTTCCGTGAAGGTCATTGAGCAGCTTCTTCTGCTTGAACATGAGCCCCGCTTGCTCGAGCGCCGGCTTGAGGGCGAGGAAGAGCTGCAGGCCCTGCCCCCGCAGGGCAGCCAGCCCTAGCTTGTCGAGCAAAAGGTCGAGCGCAAAGGCGGTGTCGGCTGCGGTCTGCACTGTGCAAAATACCTCCCACAGCTCGGGGGTGGTCGTGTCGAGCGAAAGCCTCGCTTCCAAGTCTGCTGACACGCCTGCGGAATAGGTGTCAGTACCGATCGACGCAGCTGGAGCAGAGCCAAGGCCCGTGGCGCTGCTCTTCTTCATGAAGGTTGCCATGCGGCTGAGGAGTGCGGTCTGGTGCTTGGGCGGCCCAAAGTTGTGGCCATAGTCGTGGGGCTCGAAGACGCAGTTGCCGGTCTGCGCAAACAGCTTCCGGCTCTCCTCGAAGTGAATGACCGCGTCCTTCCTCCCGTGCACGAACATGATCGGGATCGTCTTGTTGGCTCTCAGCACCTCAAGATGCGCCACATCCTTGCCCTGCCGCTCCCACGCTTCGTAGGCCAGAGCGCCAACGGCGCACTGTGACTCGCCCATGTATCCTGCATCCCACGACCGGCCTGCCATCTCTTCGTACACCGCCTTGTCAAAGTCGGGGACGACTATCTCGAGCAGCTTGCTGCGCCACGTTACGTACTCATCCCGCGTGGCGCGCCTCGAGCCCCACGGCGGCTTTCCGTTTTCGCCGTACAGCTCCGCCGCCTTCATCTTGTCGTAGAACTCCTCAGCGCCCGCTGAGAAAGCGGCCATCATCAAGCCGAGCTTGCTGGCAGCGGAGCCACAGCTCACCACCGAGAGCACCCGCTCCGGGTGGAGCGTCGCCGCGAGCCGCGCCAGCATCCCTCCCTGCGAAAGCCCGACAAAATGAGCCTGGTGAATGCCGAGTTCGTCGAGGACCGAGAAGGCATCTTCGGCATACGCATCAAAGTCGGGAAGCTGGTTGGAGATGATGGGATTAAGTGGGGCCGGACGAAGCTTTTGCGCGTAGTTGCGGAGGCCACCTGCGCTCTCGTCCTCCGCCTTAGCTTTCGGCGGCGCCACACCGACCACCCGCTCCATCTCCTGGACGGGCGTGGTGCCTGCTGCGGAAAAGGCGGTTGCCCAGCAGTCTCGCGGTTCGCTCCCGCCAGTGCCGCGCAGGTCGTACATGACCACGAAGAAGGGCCCGACGGCTGCCAGCTCTCGCGCCATGTACAGATTCTCCTCCTTCGTCGCGCCACCTCCAGGCGGAATGACAACAGCCGGATTGGCGCGAGAACCTTCCGTCAGGTAGCTGATCTTGAAAGCACGGCTGGTGTTGTTTGCCCCGACCCGCGCCACGTCCAGCCCGCCAAGGAGCGTCTCCATCGCCGACGGCTGTCGTTGCTGTCTCTCCCCTCTCGACTGTCTGTGGTTGTCCGTCTCAATAGATCTTCTGTTTTTGCGTGAAGTCGCGAGGACGCGCGAGTGGCTGGCCGGTCTTTTGTTTTGTTTCCGGCATAGAAAGAAAAAAAGAAAATGCGGCACGGGCACGCCGCAATTAAGATACCTTCTCCTGGAAAAGTTATTTAGGGACACCCCGGTTTCGGATATCGGCGAACGATTGGACGGTGCCACCAAATGAGTGAGCCAAATGGAGCCCTATGATGTGGGACCACGTGGCTAGGTGGACACTAAAGTGCCATTTTGGCGCCAAATCTTGGAGCGAAATGACACGTGGCCATGGCGGGAGAGTGGTGTGACTGCGCCGCTCGCCAGCGCTGCTGTTGAGCGCCAGCTGCTGCTCCCTTCAGCCAGACGGCCTGCGCAGCACGACCGCTGGCCTTCCTCCTGCGAGCGCGCCGAGGCGCGCGTCTGGGCAAGCAGTGCGTCTCATCCTCCGTCATCGCAATGTGAGAGTCGACGCTGTGACGCCGCCGCTCGCCGGCTAGAATGACAGTGGCAGCATTCGAGTACGCGTCGAGCTGTGCGTACCAGCACTGCGAGCTTATTGTGTCCCTACCTCGTGTTCCGTACCGTTCTCACACATCCATAATTCACTTTGGCCTCACTGAAGCGACATGCCTCAAGCCTGAATTCCTCAGATTTTAGATTAGGTGACGCTGTCGACCCTCTAGTGTGGGACCCTGTCCTCCTCCAATCCCTCACACCTGGGGGCTAAAAAGCCGTAGCTTGTACACACCGACGACGGTGTACCATACGACCTCGAGGAACACTCGTACACACAAATGTTACCCCTCGATCGCCCCGATCGCCTCCGTCACCTCGGCAACTAGCCGCGACGCCTCCCCCTCGCTCCGCGGCCCGTCCCTCCTCCACCTCGCCGCGTCGTGGTGCCTCGCCGCGTTCGCCCAGATGCGCAGCGAGTGCAGCTGGCTCCGCAGCTCGGTAGGCAGGCCGCACTCGCGGTGCCAATAGTTGATGCGCTCCTCGAAGCCGTCGGGCGCCGCCGCAGAGCGCGAGGCGTAGACGGCGTCGAGGCGCGGCATCAGCGTGTTGAAGGCGAGCAGCATGTTGCCCTGGATGCGCGCCTGCGCGTCGCCGCCCGTGCGCATGCCGCGCACCTGCACCGAGAGCGGCGAAGGCTCGTAGCCGGTGGTGCGGGCGGCTGCCGCAGCGGCCTCGTCTCCAGGTGCCGGCGCAGCCTCCTCCACCCCCGCCCCGCCCTGCGCGCCAGACAGCAGCGCCCGGAGCGTCAACAGCGCCTCGGGCAGCGTGGGCCGCTTGCGCAAGCTGTGGTGGCAGAGGCTCTTCTGCCCGTCCCCCGCCTGCGCGAGGTCCTTTACTGCGCGCGCCGCGTCGACTGGCCAGCCCGCAGCCACGTCGGCGAGCTTCACTGCGTCGATGTCGGTCCAGTCCTCCTCGAACTCGTCCTCGCACCGGTCGGTGAGCTGCACCTCGGAGCGACTGGTGAGGCAGACGAGGAGGGTGATGCCGATGGCGTAGCCGTCCGTCTTGCTCGAGTACTCGCCCCCCTTGGAGATGGAGGGGCAGAGGTAGCCCGTGGACATGTAGAGGGCGGTCGAGCGGCAGCGGACAGAAGCGTCGGGACGCTGGTCCTTGGCGAAGCCCGTGTCGGCAAGGACGGCGGTCAGCTTCTCGTCGAGCAGGATGTTGTCCGGCTTGACGTCGCGGTGCACGATGCCCTTCGAGTGGAGGTAGACGAGCGCCTCGGTCGCCTCGCACGCGACACGCACGCGCTGCTGCCACGTCAGCGGCCTCGGCGGCTCTACCATGCCCAGCCGCCGGAGCTGCGCAGCGCGGTCGGGATCCGAGAGGCGCAGCCGCGCCTCGAGCGAGCCGCCGCGCATCAGCGGTGAGAGGAGGCAGACGCCGTCGGGCGAGAGGCAGTAGCCGAGCAGCGGCAGCAGGTGCGGGTGGCTCACCGCCTTGAGAAGCTTCACCTCGAGCTCCGCCCGCGACAAACCGCCCGACTGGCCCGACTTTGCCCGCTTGACGACGAGCGGCAAGTGGCGCAGCTGCGGAGGCGCGGCGAGGGAGAGGTGGAGGTCGGCCGACGCCTCGTAGACGTGGCTGAAGCCGCCGCTGCCAATCAGCTTGCCCTCTGCAAACCCGTCGGTAGCCGCGGTGAGGTCCGACAAGGCTATCTCGACTGGCCGAGCAACAGCCTCTTCCGCCGCGGCCGGCTCGGAGGCGACAGACAGAGTTTCCAGCTTCGACTCCGCCGCGCTCACCTCCTCGGCCAAGGCAGGCAGCGCGCCCACGTGCGGCCTGGCAGCAGCGATGCCCGCTCGGAGCGCGGAGGGGCTGTCCGCGGTGTCGAGCGACTTGAGCGCGCCCATCGCCGCGCCATGCGCCTTGCGCAGCCGCTGGCTGTCCCTCCTCCGCGCCTCCTTGAGCTTGTCGCGCGCGCGCCTCGCCGCCGCCAGCACGGCCAGGCTTGCGAGGCCGCTGCACGCCTCCAGCGCACTGGCTAATCTCTCGTACGAGCCAGCGGCCACGGCCTGCTGCAGCGCCTCGTCCGCCGCGGCAATGGCGGCTGCGTCGGCGGGCGGAGGAGATGGGGCTGGCGGTGGGGCTGGCGGCGGCAGAGCGGCGGTGGCGCTGGGGCCAGGAGCCGCGTTGTCTGCCTCACCGCCGCCGCTCTTCTTCTTCTTCTTCTTGCCCTTCTTGCTCTCCTTGGCGCGCTCCTCCTTCTCCGCCTCCTCCTCCGCCAGCAGGGCCTCGGCATGCCGCGCCGCCTCCGCCTCTGCCGCCGCTCTCTCCGCCTCCCTCGCCTCCGCCGCCTCCGCCTCCGCCGCCGCCGCATGCTCCTCGATGGCGCGCACGCACTCGGCGCAGCCCTTCTCCTTGGCAGCATGCAGCGCCGTCTTGCCGTTCTCAGCGCGCGCCGTCGTATCCGCGCCCGCCCGCAGCAAGCGCCGCACGACGGCGGGGCGGTTCAAGAGGGCCGCGACTATCAGCGCGGTGGCGCCTTCGCTGTTCTGCAGGTTGACCTCCGCCCCGTGCCGAATCAGCAAGTCGACCACCCGCTCGTTGCCTTGGTCGGCGGCGTGCATCAGCGCGGTGCCGCCGTTGCTGTTCTGCAGGTTGATCTCAGCGCCGCGCCGTATCAGCAACTCGACCACCCGCTCGTGGCCTTGGTCGGCGGCGACCATCAGCGCGGTGTCGCCGTTGCTGCTCTGCAGGTTGACCTCAGCGCCGCGCCGTATCAGCAAATCGAACACCCGCTCGTGGCCTGAGTCGGCGGCGTACATCAGCGCGGTGAAGCCTTTGGTGCTCTGCAAGTTGATCTCCGCGCCGCGCTGCAGTAGCAGCTCGACCACCCGCTCGTGGCCTTGCTGGGCGGCGAGCATCAGCGCGGTCCAGCCTTTGCTGTCCTCCAGGTTGATCTCCGCGCCGTGCCGGAGCAGCAACTCGACCATCCGCTCCTGGCCGTGGCCGGCGGCGCCCATCAGCAGCGTGAGGCCGCTCACGCCGTCTCTCTCGTACGTCGCGTCGGCCCGCCCGCCGCCCTCGAGCCACGCCAGCACCGCCTCCCCCTCGCCTCGCTCAGCCGCTGTCACAACCGCGTCGGGGGCTGCCGCGGCACCGCCTGACACCGGCTCCGCCGCTGCCGGCGACAGATTGCCCGGCCGCACTCGCACGCTCTCGCCGCCGCCCTCGAGCGCCACCGCGTACCGGCCACCCTCGAAGCTCCGCGCCACGCCCCGCTGCCCGTTCAGCTCGGGGCGGGAGGAGAGCCCGCCGAGCACGACTCGCTGGCCGAGGAGCGGCGCGTCCTCGGCTGCCGCTGCCGCGCCCGAGGAAGCGCGGTCGGCCCCTACTCGGCCCTCCGCAGCCGCCGCCGCTGCCTCAGTCAAGAGATTGACGCACTCGGCGTTGCCCTTCTCCTTGGCCGTCTGCAACGCCGTCTTGCCGTTCACATTGCGCACCGCCGCGTCTGCGCCCGCCCGCAGCAAGCGCCGCACGACGGCGGGGCGGTTGAAGAGGGCGGCGAGCATCAGCGCGGTGCCGCCGTCGCATCTCTGCAGGTTGACCTCCGCGCCGCGCTGCATCAGCAGCTCGACCACCCGCTCGTGGCCCCCTTGGGCGGCGAGCATCAGCGCGGTGACGCCTTTGCTGCTCTGCAGGTTGGCCTTCGCCCCACGCCGCAACAGCAGCTCGACCAGCCGCTCGTGGCCGTTGCCGGCAGCGTACATCAGCGCGGTGTAGCCGTTGCTGCTCTGCAGGTTGACCCCCGCGCCGTGCTGCAGCAGCAGCTCAACCACCCCCAAGTGGCCGTAGAAGGCGGCGCCAATCAGCAGCGTGAGGCCGCTCACCTTACCTTTCTTGTACGTCGCGTCGACCCGCCCGCCGCGATCAAGCCACGCCAGCACCGCCTCCTCCTCGCCTCGCTCAGCTGCTGCCACGACCTCGTCGGAGACTGCAACGCCACCGCTCGGCTCAGCCGCCGCAGCCAGTGACAGATTGCCCGGCCGCACCCGCACGCTCTCGCCGCCGCCCTCGAGCGCCACCGCGTACCGGCCACCCTCGAAGCTCCCCGCCACGCCCCGCTGCCCGTTCAGCTCGGGGCGGGCCGAGAGCCCGCCGAGCACGACTCGCTGGCCGAGCAGCGGCATATCCACAACCGACAGATGGCCATGCGGCGCCGTTTTCTTTTTCCTCGGAGTCTATAAAGTAATGCCCCCCTTGTTGTGCCAGTGTGCTGTGAGAGAGGCTTGTATTCTAAGAATTCTTACCGCGTGCAACCGCTATGCTTGAGCTGCTGTGGGGTGCGTGGGCTCAGCTGCGGAGCACGTACTGGGCGGCGGTAGGGGGGTGTCCCTAAAGAACTTTTCTTTTGTTTTTTCTTCTTTATTTTCCGGCGTAACGCTTCGCCCATTCTCCGCTCTTGCAGCCGAAGGCGCCCGCCCTCGAGGCGGCCGTCGGGCGGCATGTCGATCACGGGCAGCGCGCTGTGGGAGGACCCAGCGTTTCCTGCTTCTGATACATCGGTGGGTTTGACCGACTCGCCGCCTGCGTCCTGGCGCCGCTTCCACGCCCTCTTCCCGGACGCTGTACTTCCCCCAGACATACCGCCAGGTGATGTGCGTCAGGGCGCGCTCGGCAGTTGCTGGCTTCTGGCTCCCGTTGCAGCTCTGGCTTCTCGCCACCCGAAGCTCCTGGCTAGCCTCTTCGTCGATACGAGTCGAATGGCTCAAGGACGAGTCACACTCCAAACGTGGGGCGGGGCAGGGTGGCAGCATGTGGAGATCGACACACTTCTTCCGTGCGACCAGGATGGCAATGCGCTTTTCAGCCATGGCTGGGCGGCGCTCGTTGAAAAGGCGGCTGCGAAACGATGCGGGTCTTTCGCTGGGCTCGAAGGTGGTCGATCGGTCGAAGCATTTGTGGATCTCACCGGTGGATTCGCAAAGCGGTATTCTCTTGGTGAATACGACGACGCAGCAGCCACTACTCGCATCACACACTGGATCTCCCAGGGGGCGCTGTTGTGCGCCTCAGCTTCAGGAAGGGAAGAGACGCACACGGTGGCGGTAACTGCTGCAGGTCGACGCGCAGGCCAGCACTTTGTGACCATCCGCGACACCGCATCCGATGGGGCTCTGGGCATGACTGAGCTGGCTACTGCACATTTCCTTCACACGTTTGACCGGCTGAGCGTCGGTTGGCTTGCAGAAGAGCGGCAGCGACAAGTACGGCACCAGGTCGAGATGGATGGTTTGCCAGGAGGCCCGCCCATGACATCGGCTTGGTGCACCAACCACCAGCATCTGATCCGGTCGCCGCAGAGATGTCGCGTGCATCTTCTGCTCTCGCAGTCGTCCCATGCAGAGTATCTGGGTCTGAGCGTGCTCAGCGCCGCATCTGTACAGCCCGTGGTCGATTGCACCACGGAACAGCTGCTCGCGGAGGCTGGCCCCGAGCGCGCACGGCAGCTAGTCTGCGAGTTTGTCGCGGAGGCCGGCTGCCGCTACCTCGTCGTTCCTCACTCGGTGCGTGCCCGAGCGAGTGGCATCTTCATTCTCCGCGTCTTGTCGGAAGCGCCCGTCTCGATGCAGACTCTTCCTCCGATCAACCATGTCGATGTCAATGGTGGCTGGGAGGCGCACACCGCCGGAGGCCGCTTCCCGAGCGACAGGTGGGGCTCCAACCCGCAATTCGCTGTTTGCGCTCCTGCTGGCGGACAGGTCCGTTGCGTTTTGAGCGCTTTGAATGGCAAAGATGCTATTGGAGAAGCCGCGGTCGCCGACGCTCGGGTTGGTTTGCGAGTTTTGCGAGCGTCGGAGAGCGGTGGGGAGCCCTGCGGCGAAGACCAAGGGTCCAGCGACGAAGGGTGTACAGGCGGCGGCGCCTCACTCCTTCTTCTCAGCGGCTTGGCGGGAGGGCCCGCGACTGCCACTCATCCTCGAGCTTTGGGCAGCGACTACTGCCGTCAGCTCGAGCGGCAGCAGAGATCCACACTCGACGCTGAGGCGGCGAAGACGGCCGCCTTGGCTACTCAGGACCTTACGACTAGAGCCGGTCCGCCACGCCATGAGAGGCCCGCGCCGCCAACTTCGCGATACCAGAAAGCCCTGGTCGCGATTGCCCGAGCTCGGCGTGCTCTCCGCTCTCCGCCAAGGATGACCGTTGCGGAGGCAGGCTTCGTCTCTGCTTCTGAGGGCACAGTCCTGTTTGAGGCTGCAGCTGGAGAGGCGCTACTCCTCGTCCCATCCACACAGATGGCAGGCCAGCACGGGGCGTTTCGACTTCAGCTGTACAGCTCGACTCCTCTCACCGTCCGGCGCCTTGCCGATGGTCATCATGCGCTCGTGCGCGGCGCCTGGACGGCGACTTCTGCAGGGGGCTGCCGCGTTGAGCGCACCTGGCAATCCAACCCGCAGTACTGCCTCGAGCTCATTCCTCCCGTGGATCAGATCCGAATCACTCTCAGTCGCGCCTCAACCGCGAACACGCGCGCAAAATCGAACGCTCTCAAGCCGTTCCTGCGCCGCTGTGACCGGGCTGAGTCTCGACCTAACAGAACTATGGGCGCTCGCATGACTACCCGTAGTTCAATGGTGGACTCAATGGTGGGCTTCTACGTGCTTCGCTGTTGTTCGAGCGAGACGCCGGCGCCATTAGACCTCGCGCAAGAGGGGAAGGTGTCGGCCGCAGGCGTATGGGAGGTCCTGCACGAGGCGAGACCCGCCCCTCCCCTCCCAGACCCCTTTGTTCCTCCCGGACCCCTCCCCTGCCGCGCTTGCAGACACCATTCACCACGGACGCGCGAACGAGCTGCCTACTTCGACTACCAATGGCAATGCCAACACCCGCTGCTCGATACTGGCTCTGCGTGGTGCCAACCACCTTTGCCCCGGGCATAACCGGGGAATTCGATTTAACAGTTTGTTCGAACTCGCCCGTCACGCTCAGGTGTCTCACTGAGTAGCGCATGATGTTTGTGCTTAGTTTGTCGACGGAGAGTCTAGAGAGAGAACAGAGATGCCTCTTGGACTTGGTCTTGCCTTTGTGGTGCGCGGCGGGGGAGTGATTGTTTTCGGATTTCGCCGCGCCCGTTTGAGCTGTGTGTGGGGTGAGTGTGCCCAAATTGTTGCTCTTGCGGCCCTCCACCTCTCACGCAACACACTGAACACACACGCATGCACTCAACAAGTGGTGGTGGTTTGTGTGCGCACTGAACTTTCCGTGACGTCTCCACACACGAGATAGGTGCGGTGCGGTCGCTCTTACGGGCTCGGCACCGGTGCGATCCCAGCGGATCCCAGAGGCGATCCCAGAGGAGTCAGCTCCCCCGAGGCGGACTGCATCACCGCCAGCTCGAGGCCCTCTGACTGGCGCAAATGGTCGTAGCCCTGTCTCACCTGTCGAGAGAGCATCATCGGCGGCGCGCGCGGGCCCACCGCCGCCCCGCCATCCCTACCCCGCGCCGCGGGCCCTAGCAACGGGTCCGTGTCGAGCTCCTACAGCCCATCACAAACGAGTCAGCGAGTGGACTGCGGCCGAGCGAGGGCTGTCGGCCCTCGGAGCGCCTCGAATAGCATCCTCAGCGCGCAGAAGAGAAGAGGCGTCAGGCAGCAAAAGATGGCGGCGAGCACGACGCCGAGGATGCCGAAGACGCGCCTCGTGCGGTCGCTGCCGCTCGGCAGCGCAAACAGCGACGAGGCCGCGGCCAAGCCGGCCCGGCCCGACTCGCGCAAGCCTTGCAGCGCCGACGAGACGCTCTGGTAGACGCGCGTCAACAGTGGCGTGCCCCAGCCGGGCGGGTGCGGCGGCAGCGGCGGGTGGATCGGCGGCCGGGGAGGGATCGGCGGCGGGTGCGGCGGCAGCGGCGGGACGGGCGGGGCTGGCGGCGTGGGCGGCGGGGAAGGCGGCGGCGGCGGCGGCTCGGGCGTGAGGGGCTTTGAGCAGCCGGCGAGGCCATAGCCGCCGGTGAGGAGGGAGGGCGCCTTGGCTGCGGCCATGGCGTCGCAGTTGTGCGGCAGGAAGGCGATGCGGCGGCCGTCGACGTCGAAGACGACCTGTTGGGGGAGGGAGGGCCTGGGAGGGAGGGAGAGGAAGGGAGGGAAAGGGAGGGGGGGGGGAGGAAGAGGGAGGAAGAGGGAGGAAGAGGGAGGAAGTGGGAGGACGAGGGAGGGAGAGGGAGGGAGAGGGAGGGGGGAGAGCGCGGCCGCCGCCTCGGGTCCCGCATCTCCTCTCCCTCTCGGCCCCGCATCTCGGCTGCATCTCGCGGCGCCTCGTGGCCTCGCATCGCCGCCGCGCCGATCACGAGGCCGGCGTGGCCGTTGTCGAAGACTCCGAGACACCAGACGCCGGGGCGGTCCTTGTAGATGTACTGTCGCGGCGTGAGCGGGAGCTCGAAGCCGCCGCCGAGGCGGATCGAGTGGTTGGCGAACCCACCGAGGTCGGCCTCCTCCATCGTGTAGCAGAAGTCGTCTGGGTAGTGCCCCTTGACCGAGCGCGAGGCGCAGCCCGCGGGCCACGGGCAGCTCTGCTGGAAGAGGCGCCGCACGGCGGCGTAGGGCGTCGGGGGGAGGTAGATGAAGGTGGTGCCCGAGTCGACGATCGAGTGCGAAAAGTCAGACGGCGAGCCTGTTCACGGCGAGGCGCTGTGAAGAGGCGCGGCTCGCACCTTGCGCTGCTCGCAGCAGCGGCGGAGGGCGAGCCGACGGTATGGCCCCCGACGCGGAACTCGAGCACCTGCGCCGCGCAGTCGGCTGTGAGTCCTGCCTCCTCCTCCTCCTCCCACTCCACTACTGCCACCGCGAGTCCCGAGCCTGCACTGTGTAGTCGCCCGGCCGCCCTAGCGTCGGCACCCACGCCGGCCGCAGGGAGGGCGGCACCGCGCCTCCCATGACCAGCGCGCCTGCAGCGAGGGGCGCGGTGGTGGGCGGCAGGAGGGGCGAGGGCCACCCTCCCGCCCCCGCAGCCCCTCCCACCGCTGTCCGAGGAGAGGCAGAGCGAGAAGATGGCGGGCGCGCCTGCGGGACGGGGCGTGGACGCGTCATGGACGAGTCCGGTGGCGGCAGGAGCTAGCCGACGGCGGGCGCGCCCGTCGCCGCGCAGAGGTCTCTCAGCAGCGAGCCGCCCTGGCCTCCGGAGCCCGCGCGCGAGAAGCCGGCGATCCCGTCCGCCTGCTGCGAGTGGAAGAGGCCCGACTCGTACGTCTGGCAGCCAAAGACGGTCGGCGCGGTGCGGCCGGATGCGCCGTCGACCGCATAGTGCACCTCATCCCTGACGAGGCGGCCTCGAATGGAGGAGCCCTCCGTGTACGAGACCGAGTAGCCGCACGAGCCGCGGTCGCACGAGCCGCAGCCGGAGCAGCCAACCACCGACGAGGTTGGCGACGCCGAAGCGTCAAAGCGAGTGCCCGCCGAGTGGTGGCCGCAGTGAGTGCAGTCGGCGCAAGGGAGCGCCGTCATGCCGGAGCCGGTGTCGACGATGAGCGAAAAGGACCGTGGCGGGTTGCCCACGCACATCTCGGCGGCAAAGTAGCCGAGCGTCTGCAGGTTGCCATTCAGCCGCCAGCCCGCCTTGAGCGAGAGCTGCCGCCGGCCGCCCGGATGCACACGCGGGTCGTGAGCCTCCGCGGCGGCGACAAATTTTAGCGGGGTGTGGGCGTGCAACTGCCACATGTACATGTACTGCCGCGAGCAGAGCCGTGAGCGTGGGAGAGGGGTGAGGTGCTAGCCGTCGCCCACCCTAAATCCCTGTGTTGGTGGCGGCGTGCCGTTCTCCCATCCCTCCCTGCTTGTCTGTTTTCTTTCTTTACCATCCCTCCCTTGCTGTGCTTACCGGTTTTCTTTCTTTCTTTCAAAACAATTTTCGCACCCCAGGTTATGACCAACCCCTGCCTAGACGAGTACAGCTAAAGAGTACCCGGGGCTCCCCATGCGGGAGACCTCCCTGTGGGGGCCCGTGAACATCTTTAGCTTGTGAGCCAGGAAAAGGGTTGGGTTATGACTGCACTCCAAGTGCTCCAAGTGCACGACACTGGGCGCGGGTCTGGCGCGCACTGGCACTAACACAGGTAGGGAGTAGAGAAAGAAAAGAAAAGGCGCAAGCAAGTGCCAAACAAACACACTCTGTCAGTCAGCAGTCCGCCTTCCGGAAGGCAGCCAGAAATTGAACTCGGGGGCACAGACGCGAGAGAGAAGACTAGGTATGTTGTTCGTGGATCGCGACACAGAGCTCACACCACAGCGGGAGGAAAGCGGCGAGTCGCAATTCCAGGGGTCGTTGTGGCGGGGCACCCTGTCCAGAAGAAGTGTTGGTTTTCAAAAATCTCTCTCTCAGACGCGGCAAAGACGGGGCATAAACGCCAGGCTACAGACACAGGAGGCACGTAGTATGACAAAAAACATATAAAGTCATAATAAGTTACGCCGTGATGAGTTCTTACGATAGGGGAGGGAGCGAACGAACGGCGACGGCCGAAGCGACATCCGCACACCATGATGGCCGCTCGGCTTGGCAGGGTGGCGGCCCCGCTGCTCTCTCGCGCGACACGCGCGAGCGGTTCGGCCCGCTCTGCCAGCACGGCCGCCAGCCTGACGAAAACGGTCGTCACGAGCGTGTTCCGCAAGGAAGTCGCAGCCTTCGCAGGTGGCGTCCTCCTGGCGCTGCCCTTCACAGAGCCCGATGACTTCTTCTACTATTCCTTCACCACCGACAAAGACCCCGACGCGATTATTGACTTCTACTCGACGGAGGACTTTCTCCAGATCCTGGGCATCTTCCCCATTGCGATCCACTTTGTGCTTGCCGGCGTAGTGTGGGACACAGAGCGCGAAAACACCAACGTCGTCTACAACTCGATGGAGATCTCCTTCACGCTGGAGGAGGAGGAAGGGGAGGACGAGAACGGCGAGGAGATCGTGGGCTTCTTCCAAAAGCGCGAGCGCTTCGTGAACTGGATCCCCCTGACACACTTTGTGCTGTGGGATCAAGTTCAGTGCTATGGCTTCAAGTACCTGAATGCGGGCAAGGTCGAAGTTTTTCACCGCGGCGAGTACTTCAATGGGCCGTACCTGGTGCGGCTCGGCATCCTCCTCCATGCAAAGTACGTGATCTGGGCGACTGAGAAGCACATCAACTCGAAGCTCTTCGCCACAGACGACTTGGAGGCGCAGCACGAGCAGCGCGGCAACATCCCGGCTTACGTGCTGCACCAGTTCCTCGACTCGCTCGGCTCACAGAAGCAGGTGGACGGCGCGCTCAAGGAGAAGATCGAGCTGCTCAAGAAGCACAGCGTGGCCGGCGAGCTCGTGGTGACGAAGAAGGGCAGCAGCCTGCAGCGCCAGTCCTCGAAGATTGTCCTCAACGACGCATCGGCGCAGAAGGCGCTCGACTCGGTGCTGCGCGACCTGGCCAAGACCTCGAGCGGCCAGAACGCGGTTGCGCACGCTGTGAGCGACCTCATGGGAGAGACGAAGACAGGCACTCCCGTCGTCATGACCCACACGACGAAGGGGATGTCCAAGAGGTCATCGGCAGTGCCAGCGTAGCTCGCAAGGTTGAGCGGGGGGCGAGGGAGAACAAGGTCGGCCCCGTCATTCATTGCAAGGGTAGAAGGGAGGGGGGGAGGCTGGCAGTATTTCTCAACGACTGAAAAACGACTAACGAGAAACGCTGCGGCTCACCCCCTCTCACAAAACACTCTTGATCTCTGAAGCCGAAGCCGAGACCCCCGCGCGCCACGCCGGCGCCGGCCTCCCCTACTGGTCCCAGAAGGTCCCTTTGAGCTCGGCGCGCACCTCGAGCTCGCGCAGCTTGTAGCCCTGCACAAGCTGAAGGATGAGCACCTGCCGGCGGGCGGGGCGGTCCGTGAGCGGGGCAAGCGGCGGGCGGGGCTGCGAGTGAGGCGGGTGCGGGGGGCGGGGAGGGACGGCCACCTCGCGCATCTTGGCGACCGGCGCCTCGGTGAGTGCGTCCGGCGCCACGTTCATGTCTCGCAGCAGCGAGGTGACGAGCTGCCCCATCGCCTCGAGCACCTCCGAGGAGACGCCGAGATGAGCCGAGATGAGCCGAGATGAGCCGAGATTAGCCCATCGCCTCGAGCACCTCCGAGGAGACGCCTCCCTGCAGCTGGCGCGCCTCGTCGCCGGGCAGCGACTGGATGAAGGCGAGCAGCGGCTGCTCCGCCTGCGGCACGTCGGGTCGGCGCCGCTCGCGCGTGGCCCCGCCCGAGGGCGAGAGGGCGGTGGGGCGGGCCGAGGGCGAGAGGGCGGCGGTGGCGGCGGTGGCAGCTCCGCCTTCTTCTCGCGCGCTGAGGCGAGCTGCGCGCGGAGCCCCTCCACCTCGGAGCGGAGCTCCGCCATGTACGCGGCGGCGTCCACCTTCGCCTCCATCCCCGGCGCGAGCGACACCGTGATCTCTCCCTTCACCGGAGGCAGCGCCGCCGCCTCTGCCATCTCGTCCTCGGCGGCGGCGAGCGTCGTCGAGAGCGAGCGGCGGTACTCGGCGTTACGGAACATGTAGCCCGTCATCTGCATCGAGAAGAAGAGCGAAGCGAGCGACTGCCCCGTCGCCGTGATTGCGCCGTCGGCCACCTCGGCCGGCATCTGCCCCAGTAGCGCCGCCACGGTTTGCTTGACGGCGAGCTGCACGGCTTCGGGCGCAGTCTTGGCAAACTCGGCCACCATCTCGGGGAGCTCGACGCTCCGCACCGCCTCCACGTAGGGGTTGGGCCGCTGCGCACCCCGCTTCGCCAGCGCGGCCGCCTCCTTGTCCCAATCCACGTCAGCCTCGCCGCCGTCGTCCGCATACAGCGACTGCAGCCGCGGCGGCGGGCCCAGGCGCGCGGCAGGGCGGCCGGGAAGTGGGCGCGCCGGCCCGATCGCGAAGGAGAGGGAGGCGGAGAGGAGCAGTACGTTCATGGGGGCTGTAGACGGACCCGGGTTCCGGCTCCTACTCGAGTAGGGGGTCTGTCCCACCAAGGGAGGGATGGGAAGACGGACGCCGCCACTAGGGATTTTATCTGTCGAGGTGGCCTGATGCCCCTTGAAGAAAGAAAAGAAAGAAACCGTACAACCCTCTTGCCAACAATATACCTACATGCTACAACCCAAAAGAGGGGATGGGAGGACGGCACCTCGCTCCTCTGCCCGTGCCTTGGTCTTGTCGTTGTATGCCCCTTAATCCCTTAGCCCCTTTCTACCTCTCTTCACAGTTTCTCGCCGCCTATTCTCGCAGCGACCTTCATGCCTGTTCTTGAAAATTCTTGGCTCTGGCTATCATCGGATCGGCGGGCTAAATTGCAAAGCAAAGCCCACATTTGACATCAGAAGAACGGTGTCTCCGATCGACAATAGCTAGGCACCTCCCCGAAGCGGCGCTCACAATCCCCCGCGCGCGTGAGCGCGCAGCGCCTGCCGCCGACCGCTGCGCCGCGCAGCAGAGCCAGCCTGCCCTCCAAGCGGCGGGCCACAGCCACACTTGTGTCGTCGCAGCTACCCACGCTCGCGCACGCCGCGGCCGCGCTCGATTTTTTTTTTGTGTGCCGTGAGGATGGGATAGCGGTCACACGCGCCTGTCAAGAGCTGTCTGGTGCACGCGATCGCCCACGAATTGCGTCTTCACGCCGCAGGGTTGCTCTTTGGCGAGTACGACGGCGCCGATGCCCGCGACCTGTCCTTCTTTGGCGGCGGCGTCCTCTGCGCCGCCGCCGGCCTCGCCACCCTCTCGCTCGAGGGCGCCTCCGACGTGGCCGACAAAACTTGTGGGCAGCACTTGCAAAGCTGTTTCATCCCTTAGTTCGACAAAGAGCTCGATCTGTTCGGCGCGCCGCGCTGCCGCGATCGTCGACGCGTCGATCAACGCGAAGCCGTCGAGACCACGCAGCCCGCGCTGCACCTCGCCGTCGGGCGGGCCCGAGGTGAGCGCAGCATTTCGCATGCGCTAAAACACACATGCGATACGCGTTGTCAGCTCAATCCGATGCCTTTGATCGACCGATGCGAGCAGCTCGCGCGCGCGCGCAAAACGCGCGACTCTGCGCCTTCGGCGCGGCTGCACCGCCAGCGCGCGGCGCGGCGCGCAGAGTGGACGAACATACCAGGCCAGAGTCTGGGGCTCTGCTGCGCAGAGGCCAGAGCTGGACGCGCAGAGGGGGAGAGAGGAGGAGGTGTGTCCTCGGACGCGCGCCAGTGGGGTGCTCCAGGGGAGGCCGCCGAGACTTTTGCAGTTGAAGCGACTGTAGCTGCAGACGCTCCCTACTGCTCGGTGTACGAACTCTGTTCACAGCCTTGTTATTGAGAAGGAAATACCTCCTATGGCGCTGTGCGCTGGCCTGTGAGAGTTCACACCGAGTAGCTACCCGGTACTCGAGTAGGAGAGGCTGCGGCAGCCTGGCAGACAGCCTGGCCCCCGCCACCGGGCTTTTCAGCTGGTGGCCGCCGCGCGCGCGGGCGTACGATGCTCGGCGCGCGATCCGGCGGCATCCTCACGGGCGAGGATGTCGACAACATCCGCAACATGCTCTTTGACGCCGACGCCGGCGGCGACGTCGTCTTTCTCGTGAACGCCTTTGCGGCGTACGCGGCGGCGCGGCTGGCCATCGAGTTTGTGCTGCCGGGAAAGCTGCGCGGCTACACGCACCAGCAGTACGTCGTCACGCTTGCGCATCAGGTCGTGGTGCTGCCCGTGCTCGCCGTCTGCTGGGCCGCCGGGCTGCTCGCGAGCGGCGGATCTGCGAGCGGCGGGCCGAGCGAGGCGCCCGGGCTCATCTACCTGCTCACGGGCGCCTACGTGATGTCCGACTCGCTCGTCAACTACTCGCCCATCTCCGCCGCCATCGCCGGCAGCGCGGGGCCGCCCACCTTTAGCTGGGGCGTCCACGCGCACCACGGCTTCACGCTGCTGCTCTGCCTGCTCGGCACGACGCTGCCTCCGTGGCTTGAGGTGGAGGGGGCGGTCGCCATCCTGCTTGGCGAGGCGGGCTCGCTCTGGATCACGATCACGCTGCTGCGGCCGACGCGCACCAACTTCCTCCTCCGCCTCCTCACCTTTTTCGCCTCGCGCCTCTGCGCCGTGCCGATCGCGATCGACGTGCTCCGCCAGTGCGAGTCGCCGCTCACCTTCTACCCGTTGCTCGCCGGGGTGGCGGGTCTCGTCTACGACAACGTACGCACGCTGCTCCGCATGCGCTATCACGCTCGCCAGGCGGCGGCCGGTGGCGGCGTGGCGGAGCATGGGTCGTGGCCGCTGTGATCCGACCAAGATAAGAAGATTCACGCGGATGATGCGCGTCGCCGTCGGTCTCGTGCGCATCAGGCGCACCGAGGTGGAGGGTGGCGGCCGTCCTCTGATGCCAGGCGGTAGTGTCGCGCCTGCACGGTGTGGCACTTGGTGTGGCGCGCGGCGGGTGAAGCACGCCCAAGCAACGACGGGCAACGAGCAACGACCATACATGCATGTGTGTGTTTGTGTGTGGAGTACGGAGAGGCGTGCGCTGTACGAACGAGAAAACGTGGATCTCGTCCGCAACAGCGAACAGGGTGTCACTGCATCAAAGGATGAAGAAAAAGAGGAACCCGCACATGGAGAGTGGGAGGATGTGCTGTCCGCCCCAAACCTCTGCACCGTGTGTATCTTCGAAGCACTCTGCACACACACCGTGCAGCACTGGAGCGGCCGCGCATACTGCTCGGTACCCCCCCTGCACATCTAAAGCCATGGCCGACCCCCCCCCCCCCCCCAGCAGCAGAGCTCTGGTGCTGGGGGGTGCTGGCCGATCTCTGTACAGACAGCTGTAAGTAAGTAGCGTTCCAGCGGCGAGAATTTATGGATTATGCTCGGCACCAAAACAGTGGTCTCACGGCGTACCCTCCTACTGCCAGCCAGGCGGCGCGGTAAACACAACCGCCTCGAGCGTACGCTCAAACACGAGCCGAGGGGGGGAGGGGGCGGCGGCGGCGAAGAGGCGGGAGCTGGGTCGCAGTGCGCTCTGCTGCTGGGGGGGTCGGGACCCCCCCCCCCAGCAGCAGGCATGGCTTTAGATGTGCAGGGGGGGTACCGAGCACGGTGTGCGGCCGCTCCATGTCTCGGGCCGCCACACACACCCCCAGCCCCACGGCACTAAACAGACACTAAACTGCTCGAGCTGGTACCGCCGCGCCAGCCCAGGTCCCGATCATGTGAAGATCCGCGTGAAGACTCCTCCCTTTCCCGCGTAGTGCCAGCAAGAGCCGTCCGCAAACCGCATGCGAACCTGATGCTCGGCGCCCGCTCGCCCCTCGAAGTCCTGGATGATGCCGCCGGGGTGGACACGTTGGACGAGCGTGCCGCTCGCAAACCTCAGGTCGTACGACGTGGGCCGAGTCACAACGTGCAGGGCCAGGCTCTCGTCAGCCAGCAGGTTCAAGTCTTGGATGTCAGACGCAGACGGGCCGGGGTGGCGGCGTAGGTACTCGCGCACGGTGGCCTCGGCGAGGTTCTCGCCCTTGAAGTACCGCAGGGCCAGACTGAACAGCGGACACGACCAGCGCTCGAACAGGGCTTTGAAGGCGGCACGCTCGTGAGGCTCCCACTGCCCCAAGAGAACGGCAGCGAGAACGGCAGCGCGGTCGAGCGGCGAGGTCACGGACTCCAAGACGAGGCGCTGGAGTTCGAATGGAAGGGTCGAAAAGCTGGCGGGCATGAATGACGGCTCGAGGTCTATGGATGACGGCTCGCCGAGATCAAGAAAGCAGGCGGCCATGTCGAGGGACGAGCCCAAGGCCGCCAGGGCGGCTCATAATTTTGACACGCGAGAGTTCTCACGTAGTGAGAGGGGTGTTCTCTAGATGTGGCTCCCCTCTCACTAGAGAACACGCCCTCGCGTGTTCTCTCTCAGTGTATGTGGCTCTGACGTACATTCCCGCCCGGTTTCTAGGTCACCCTTTCCGTGATATGTTTCTTCACTCCGAGAGAGAGATTTTGAAGGCCAACAAGAAATCACGACGCTCACAGTGATTTGGGCTCGGCAGCTTGTTAGCCCTCAGCCGAAGCTGGGGCCGGTCCCGTAGGCGTAGCCAAGAGAGCCCGCGCCGATGAGTTCGACGCGGTCGGGGGGCCTTGCGGAGAGGCCAGCGAGTTGGCGATCGCTGTACTTCATGGTGTCATCAAGTGACCGCGACTGACAAGCCAGAGGTCGATACTCTAGACGACCCATAGGATGCCACGAATGCCTGGAGGAGAGGGAGGCGAGGCCAGAGGCAGACTCAGCTGCTCTCGGGTGATCTCGCTTTGGTGGCTGAAGGACCCGATGGTCCTGTCACATTCGCGTTCCGAGTCGTAAAGGTAGAAGATTTCGAGGTAGAATCGAGTCAGCACATCCTTGTAGTACAGCGGACCGCCAGGCTCGCCGGCAGCAACCGCAGGGAGGCAGCATATCAGCACCAGTCTTCTGGAGAGCTCAACAGCTGCGGCCGCGATGGCGGAGTCGGCCGCGGTTCGAGCGAGCAGGCAGCAGCTTTTGGCTGCGGGATCGAATCGCGGAAGGCTCATGCCCTCGCGGAGCGACGCGGGTCGCGCGGCGCGCGCGTGTGCGAAATGCGACAACAGACGACAGACGACAGACGACAAAACCTCTCTCACAAACCTCTCTCAGACGACAGACGACTGAGCGCTGACCGCTGTATGTACGAGTGAACGACCGTCGCAGCAATCGACACCGCCGCCATTTTGACGAGAAGCGCGAGCGCGCTCGTCGGCGGCCAGCCGTCGCGGGCCGGGCCGAGCCCGGCCTCAACCGGCCGCGCCGGCCACATCGTTCTTTTCCGCGGCCGAAAAAAAACAAAATCCGGTCCGGACGGACGACCAGGGCGGCTCGCGCGACACAAACCACAACGCGTTACGCGTCTCGGAGCCCACAGCAGAGCCAAATGCTCTGGCCTCGGACGGAGCAAAACACACGCGTCTCTGAGCCGAACGTCCCGTCGTCGAGCACTCCGTGCGACGACGCCAGCGGCGAAGAGAACAAAGACGGCAGCGTCGCGACCGACGAGGACAAGGCTGTGGCGCGTGCCAGCGGCGAAGCGGGCTATCTGGACGCAATATCGGAGGGGATAGATGGCCTAACTCGCAAGCTCTCGGACAGCCTCGACACTCTCAAGTCGTTCCTGTCCGACGCCGGTTCCTCGAGCACCGACCTCTTCTCGTCGCTCAAGCCGAGCGAACTCAAGAAGGTGCGGATCGAGGGGAGCAAGGGAAGGTCGAAAGGGGCGCGGCAAACGACAGGGGGAGGCGGCGCCTTGGACGTGCTCAACGAGATCAAGTCGCTCCGTGCCACGCTGCGCGAGGATGAGAGCTCGGCGGCCGAGAGGCGCGCCGAGCAGCTGCAACGCGAGAAGCGGCAGAAGCTGCTCGGCCTCGCGCTGGAGGAGATCCTGCAGACGGAGGCGAACTACCTGGCCGACATGAGCTACTGCTGCGACCACCTGATGGCACCTCTCAGCGCTGTCCTCGACCACGAGACGCACAGCCGCCTCTTTGCCAACCTCGGCCAAATCAACATGATGCACTCCCAGGCCGAGGCAGAGAGAGCTAGCCGCGGATAGCCAAGACCCCTGCCTAAGCCGCGCGGTGCACTGCCAGGTCGAGGCCGAGCTCGCATCGGCGCGCGAGGATGGCCTGGAGCCCTCCGTGGTCGGCGAGCGCATGCTGCCCGCCTTCATGAAGCTGCTGCCCTTCTTCAAAATGTACTCCACGTATTGCGCCGGGTACCCAAACATGAGCGGCGCACTCGCGGAGGCGCGCGCCAACCGCGCCGCGGAGGCGATCATCTCGAAGGCGCACACGCCGCTCGAGCAGCTGCTCTTCCGGCCGGTGCAGCGCATGTGCGTCTACCCGCTCCTCTTCAAGGAGGCGCTCAAGTACGCCGAGGAGGGCGAGCAGCAGGCGCCGCGAGCGATGCCCACTCGCGCGTAGCACCCTGCCGCACCGACGGCTGCGTTCCTAGGCGCTCCTGTGGCATTCCTCCCCACCCCGACGCCGCCGTCCGTCCCTCTGCAGGCGCAGTTCTCAAAGGCGATCACGAAGATGCAGGAGATCATCGGGCAGGTCAACGAGGACGTGCGGCGGCAGGAGGAGCAGGCGCGCGCTGCGAACGTGCTGCTCAGCGAGGTGGGAGGGGAGGCGGCCGCGCTGCTCACCGCCGCGCGCACTCTCGCCATGGAGTGCGAGCTCGACCTCAAGGTCTCGAGCGGCGGAGGCTTTGGCGACCCGACGTGGCACGTGCGCGGCTCGTACAAGTGGTGCGCGAGCCGGCCAGCTACTCACACACCGCGCCTCGGCTGACACACCTGTAGTTTCACGGTCTCGGCGAATCGGCTCTGCGAACCTCGGCGAACCTCGGCGAACTTCGGCGGGCGATCCTCGGCGACCCTCGGCGAACCTCGAACGTTCGCGGCAGGTACATTTTTAGCGACATGATCATGGTCTGCGGCAAGAACAAGCTCCGCCCGGGCTACCACAAGAAGATGACCATCCCGCTCGACGAGGTCCTGCTCGCGGCGGGGCGGCGCAACTCGCAGTCGTTTACGCCGACGACGCGCTTGAGCAATGCAGACAGCCTCAGCTCCAGCCGCTCGATCCCTCTTGGTGGCATCCATCGCAGCAGCAGGGCGGAGGAGCCGGACAGCCCCTCCTCGGCAGCAGACCTGAGCCATCGCGCGCAGTCCATCGCGGCCGAGGACAAGCCGGAGGTCTTCTACATGCGGTGGACGACCAAGGCGGCCGCCGAGAAGGCGGGAAAGTCCGGCAGCACGCGGGAGGTGGGCACTCTGTACAAGTGCTGGGCCCAGGATGCCGCGGAGCGCTCGCTGATTCTGGACAAGATCTTGAGTCTGCAGGCGGACGGCATTGACAAGGCGCAGTCGCGGAGTAGAGCTCACACCATGTCGTAGAGCTCACACCATGCAGCTCGAGCTCGGGCGGGCGGGCGGGCGCGGGGGGGGGGGGGGGGGCTCAGGACGTTGGTGCGTGGCCACTGCAGTTGAGCGAGCAGCGTCTCGGACGCCGCTGCGAGGACCTCTCCGAGGCGCCGCCCCCCGCGCTCGGCCCCCTGGGTCTGCTGAGACCTGTCACCTGAGAGAGTGGGGACCGGCTGGGGAGTGTGCTGTCACCGGTCAGGCTGCTGGGTCTCGTTTGATCGATGACGACGTGATCGTGAAAAAAGGAGGGAAACGACGCCAGAAGCCTAAATCCGAGAGCTTGGAGTGGGTATGCGTGCTATAGCCCGCGGGGCAGCACGTCGTTTGGCAACCTCGCCGCGGACACGGGGCACGGGCGAGAAGAAGAAGAGGAAGGAACAGAGACACGGGGCACGGGCGGGAAGGGGGAAACGGGACGCGCGCAACCCCCGCCCGTTTGACCTTGCTTCGGATACGATCGGCCGCGGGGTCGACGTCCCTCCCATCAGCATCAGAGCAGCCAAACATGACATCCCTGCGCGACTCCTTTCTAAACTGCGTAGCGAACCTGCCAACAGGCCAAACTACCAAGCGCGAGGCGTTCCTCGAGCGCCAGTGTGCAGAGCTTGCTCAGCAGAATGAGGAGCTTCGGCGGAAGCTGCGCCTTCTCTCAACCAGCGCCCGAGGGTACCCTCCCCTTGCCACATCGAGCGGCCCGAGCTTTTCGCTGACGTCTCTACGCGCAGAGGGGCCTGTGGAGCGGAAAGTGAGCGATACCTTGACGACGAGTCCTGGCTCCAGGACGGACCTCGCCGGCCTGCTGCTCGAGGACGCAGAGACCAGCCCGGAGAGGGGGGGCGTTGAGAGGTCAGAGCTGGCGGCGATAGCCGTTGCAGCAGCCGCGCGGGAGGAGGCCTACTACCACGGTAGCCTGGTCCACGTCCTCATCGACAATGACACGTACACGGATCGGACCAAGGTGACAGTGCGGGCGCCGGAACACGAGCGGCTGCTCGCAAACGAGCTCAGCACCCTCTCCGGGCTCGGCTTCGTGGTGCTGGAGGCTCACACCTCGACAACGGGTGGCACGTCTGAGAGCACCTTTGTCGTGCAGAACAGCCTCGGCCACAAGGTGCTAGAGAAGCCCAGGCTTGCTGCCATTGAGCAGCGGTTGCAGCAGCGCTTTTGCGGCGAGCAAGGCGTTCACGGCGTTGGCCGGCTCGCTGCGGCCCACTCCCTCGGCGTCAAGCCTCCCTGGCCGTACGAGTTGTTGGAGCCTGAGGCGCCCGCTCCGACCGTGGAGGCTTCTTGGCTCAGCACCCTAGCCACGGCGCTGCGAGGGTACTCTTCCCTAGGAGAAGTCGTACCGGCGCTCGCAGCAAGGCTCGCGGCGGAGCTGCTGCCAGAGATGACGCGGATGAGGCTGCCGGCCGGCAGCTCAATCGCACAGGGCTCGACGGGCGGCGAGTGGCTGCTGCTCCTCGAAGGATCTGCGTGGGTCGCATGCACGGCCCCGTCCCAGCAGCGAGAACGCAAGGCGAAGGCCGCTCTCTGGATGACGCCCATCTCGCCCCAATCCACAGCCTCGAGCGACGACGACGACAGCAATTTGCCTGCGGAGCCGCGCGGTGAGGTGGATGCTCGCAGCTCGTCGGCGAAGGGCGAATCCCTCATGCCGGGTTCGGTGGTGTGGGAGCTGACGACGCCGGCCCCTTCCGAGAGCACACTGAAAGAGACGAGCGAAATGGCCATCAAGTGGACGGTGCTGTCTACAAGTGACGGAGTCACGCTACGCAGCGTGCATCTGAGCACAGTCCGCTCGCGCCTGGCGGCTCTACGGGAGAGCCTCGCGCGCAAGCACTCGCGGGTAAACGCGCCGAGATGCTTCCTTCCCCCTCACGACAACTTGCGCACAGCTGTGGACGCGCCGTGCCCTTGTAGGTGCTCGCGGATACGCCAGTCTTCGCGCCCCTCGAAACGCCGCGATTGCTCGCCCTCTGCCGGCGTGCGACACTTGTTGAGGTACCTAGCAACGTTGTGGTACTACAAGGAGGCGAGGAGCCGCCAGTTGAGGGCATCACCGACACCACTTTTGGGCTGGTGCTCACGGGCGACCTGCAGATGTGCTTTAGCGTGCCTGAGAAATGGCGCGCTGACAACGGACTCCCGCCACTGTTGCCGCTCATGCGGCTAGGCACAGGCTCTACCTTTGGTGAGTTTAGCGCCGTAACCGGCCTCTCGCTTCCGGCCGGCGTCTCGATGCGCACCGAAAGTGGCGCTACGCTGCTATGCTGGCCGCGCGACCCCTCATTGCTCGGTGAGCTGGAGCAGCTCGTGGGCGATTCGCGCGACCACACGTCGGCGCCGTCGCTTCTTGAGTCTTCGTGGCTCGCGCGTACCCCGCTTGGGCTTCTTGTTGACATGCCCGAGCTGGCGATTTGTCTCCGCCCCATCGCCACTGACGAGCTGATCGCGCAGCTGGCCGCGACATCGGCGCCTGGGTCTGGCTCCGCGGAGGCTGCCGGGACGGGAGTGCGCGATACAGACCTCATGGTCGTGGTGAAGGGCGAGCTGGTGAAGGTGGCGCATGAGTCAGCGCAGATGGAGGTGCATTTGCTGACGGCTGAGAACGGCGGAGGTGGGCCCCTTTCCCACACACAGCCCGAGCCCCTTCGCGGGATTGAGGTTAGTTGCTGACGCCCGTTTTGTCCTCTGCGAGGCAGTTCCGGACAAGTATGCTGGCGGAGACGCGCTGCACGGGCAGCTAGAGCTCGTCGTCGCGGCGAGACTGCCCAGCCGCTGCCGCAACGCGCGGAGCTTCTCTCACGCGCTGAACGACCTCGGCTTGGTTGTGCACGACGCCACCTTTTCGCTCGACAGAGACGTGGACGCCTATCACGTCGTGCTCCCCGCTGGCGACGCGCGGCCTGCTTCCGAGCGTGCTAAGGACCTGCGAGACCAGATCCAGGCGCTCCAGTCGACCGTGCTTCGGCCAGGCGACGGAATGCTCGCCCTCTCGGAAGACGGGACCTCGCGCATTCCGCGCCTCGCGGTGGGCGCCCATGGCGCCAGGCCGAGTGACGGCCCGCCGCAACCGCCCAGGAGCGGCCAAGTAGCGATGCTGGATTTGCGCGCCTTTGCCACCAGCTTGGCAAGCGGCACGTCGGAGCTTGCGGCGCAGTGGCGCCGGTTTCTGGCTTGCCACGCGCCGTCCCTGCAGCTGGACGACGGCGACTCGCGAGGCGCCGGCACCGGCGGGGACGTGCCGGGCGGTGGCCGGGGTGGCTGGCACGAGACTCTCTGCTCCTTCTCTCTGTTTCGGATGCGCCAGCAGACGAGCGAGCCCGAGCTCGGCGTAGAGTTTTCCGACCTTGAGCTGGGGCTGAAGCTGGGCGAGGGCGGCTTTGGCGAGGTCCACCTCGCGCGCCACCGCGTCTCTGGTGCGCTGTTCGCCGTCAAGTCCTTCACCAAGGCGCGAATCCGGCGCATCGAGGAACGAACCACGTATATACGCCTCGAGCGGGAGCGGAAGACGCTGCGTCAGTTGCAGGCGCACTTGCGCGGCACCGCACAGCCGCACAACTTGAGCCGGCTGATCTGCTCGACCCACGACCACGTCTGGCTGCGTCTCGTGCTGCCTGTCTGCCTCGGTGGCGACATGGGCAAGCTGCTCGATGAGATGGGTAAGCTGTCGGACAATGAGGTCCAGTTCTATGCCGGATGTGTCATCCTGGCCCTCACTCACCTCCACTCGCTCCAGATTGCGTACCGCGACCTCAAGCCGGAGAACGTCCTGCTCACCGCGGCCGGCTGGCCCGTCCTCACAGACTTTGGCCTGGTCGCCTTCCTCGACGACGGGCCCGCCACCTCGATGGTGGGCACGCCCGAGTTCATGCCGCCCGAGATCGTGGCGGGTGCCAGCCACGGCACCGACGCCGACTGGTGGAGCCTGGGCGTGATGCTGTGCGAGATGCTCACGCTCGCGACTCCCTTTCGCGTGCCCGGCTCGGGGAGCAACTACGAGAAGACGTACGCCAACATCGTGCGGGGCACCTTTACAAGGGAGTTTGAGCACAAGAGCTTCCGGCTGATGCAGCACAACACCGCCGCCATGATCCGCGGCCTCCTCAAGGTCGACCCGCAGGAGCGGCTCGGCGGCAGCCGGCGCGGCACAGAGAGCATCCGCGTGCACGCCTTCTTCTGGGGCCTCTCGTGGGAGACGCTCGAGGCGCGTGAGCTGCAGCCGCCGCACCAGGGCTGGTGCTCCAAGCACGGCGAGGACATTGAGGACCAGTTCAGGCTGGGGGGCGCCGAGGTGCCGACCGTTGGCGAAGCGGAGACGACCGGGGGTGCCGCCGCGGAGGATGCGGCGGCCGCAGCGCTGGACAAGATGTTTGACTTCAGTGAGTGGTGATCCTGTACTTGTCGTACGCCCGCGTCACAAAATTCACATGTCCTTTGCAAAACGCGTCGTCCCACTCAACTGGCGCGCGTCCGACACACGGCTCTGTCTCTCTCTCTCTCTCTCTCAAAGCGCGCGAGGGCGCGTGCGGCCTAAGGCTATTCCTGGCTGCCCTGGCGGTCGAGGAATGGCGCCAGGTATGGCTTGACGACATTCTCGTCCATCCACGGCGTGATCGCGGCAGCGGTGAGCACCGTGCGGTACTGAGCGATGGCGCCGCCTAGCGCGCCCCAGCCGGCGGTGAAGGCCAAGAACTTGACCTGTGCGGCGAGGGGGGGGGAGCGAGGTGGAGGCGCGCCGCGCGCCCCACACTGACGTGTGCGCGCGGACCTGCCCTTCTTGCGTGAAGAGATCGATCCACTCACCGGTCGCGAAGAAGTAGAAGATGGAAGATAGAGGGAAGGACAAAATCCAGAAGACGCTTTCGGCGACAGCAATCGACAGGACGCCCGCCAGCCCGAGCTTGGCCACCTTATCGAGCGTCCATTCCTCCTCGTCGCTGCTGCTGCTGCCCTCCGCCTCCTCGGCGACGGCGACCTCCTCCTTTTGGCCGAAGGGATTCCGGAACTGCATTATCGGAGCCGCCGCCCTTGCAAGGGGGCCGGGCCGGGCCACGGGCGGCGCCACGAGCGCGGTCGAGAACTGCATGATCGGAGCCGCTGCAATAGCGGGCCGGGCGGGCACCACGAGCGCGGTCGAGAGCAATGAGGCCGCGAAGACCTCCATGAGTGTATCCTCTCGCCTGGCTTCGCTGGAAAGAAGAATTTTACTACCCGCCCCTCTCACAGCAGACTGGCTCAGAAGAAAGCCGAGCTCGCGCTCGAGGAGAAGGCGGCGCGGCACGCAGCGCTGCGACGAGCGAGGCCTCGCGGCTCCTCAGCGTTGCGGAGAGGAAGGCGGAGAGGCTGCTGAGCGAGGCGAGGCAGGAGGCGCGGCGGATAGCGGATAGGCGCGGCGGCCCGCGCCGCGCGCGCCAGCGGAGGGAGGTGCAGTTTGGTGATCGCACAGCACCACCGTCCACCGGCGGGATGAGGCGAAGGCATCGGGGGGAGACACTTGTGAGAGCGCGCGTCCGAGTGGGATGTGCTAGGAGAGGTAGCATGACGACCGATGACACACGCTCGCCCCGCTTAAATAAATAAATAAATAAAACGGGCAAACTCTGAGACGAGATGGGATTTAGGGACATGTGTCCCCGCCCTGCACGATCTTGGTGTGAGGGATCTTCAATCCGTGTCCCCTCACCCCTCGTCACAACCCGACACGGAAGAGAGCGGCAAGAGTTGGGGCTGCGGCTCGCCCCGCTTGCGCTTCGACCTTCGTTGGGCTGATAATTTAATTAAGGGCGTAGACCTTAATTTAATGGGATAAATGGCGTGGTGCATGGCGCATCGTTACTCTCTAAACCGGTAAACTCGCACACATAACTTTCCGACGACCACTCCCAACACGTCAGCTAAGTGCTCTGGTAGCCGTCTCGAGGACGCGCTTTGCGCTCAGGGCAGCCTGCGCCGCGTGCGCTCCAGACGCCTCTCTATTGCACGGCAGACCCTCTGAGGCCTCTGCCCGTGCGCCTGTGCTAGTGCAATGGCTAGTGCACGAGTTGCTAGTGTTTCGTGTGCGCCTTGCCCGCGTGTGGCGAATGGAGGACGTCCGACTCGCGTCCCCGCTCGAGCCACCAGCGCATGTCTCCATCGCGGCAGAAGCGGGCGAGGGCGAACACAGCGTAGCCGTGCTCGGCGAGCACGCTGCGGCCGGGCAGCGAGGAGGCGCCGCCGCTGTAGTCGTATACCACCGCAATCTCCACCACCATCATGCCAAGCCGCTGCAGCAGCTGGGCGCAAGCAAAGGCGGAGCCGCCGGTCGCGAGGATGTCGTCCACGACCACGACGGCGCCCGCGCCCGCCGAGGGGAGGAGGCCCTGGTGCAGCTCGAGGCGTCGCTCTCCTGTTCACGGCTAGTGTGAAGAGACGCTGTCCCCCCCCCCCTCCACCCGACGCAACTGAAGGCAGCGCATCACCCCGTATCTCGAGGCCCAAACGCGCCTTTCCCCTTTCTCCCCATATCTCCCCGTATCTCCCCGCATCTCCGCGCCGTAGTCCATCGCCACCGCATCGGACTCGTGTACGGACGCCGGCAGCTGCCCCGCCTTCCGAATGGGAAGAAAGGCGACGCCGAGCGCCTTTGCCACCGCCGGTCCGAACAAGAACCCGCGCGCCTCGGGCGCCGCCACCGCAACCAGCCCCGTGTGCTGGTACCTGTCGAGAAGAGCCGAGATGCAGCTGAGAGGAGCCGGGAGTAGCCAATTTTACCGCGTGCCGGATACCTCGCCACCAGCGCGTCAATGCAGAGGCCGAACGCGGCGGCGTCGGCGAGGAGCGGCGTCACCTAAAAAAGAATGCCGGCTGCAACACAGAAAGGTGGGCGCGCGTGGCGCGAGGAGTGGTTGAGTGGTTTTGCCTAAAGGCAGACAAGCCGTGCGTGCGACAAGGAGGGCTGTCGGGTGCGGTGTCGGCGAGGAAAGCGACGTGGTCACGTCCCCAAAGACAAAGTCTGCCGTCGGGAAACCGCGCACGGGCCGGACGAGCGGCTTGATCCTCGCCTCGAGGGCAGCCAAGTCTGCCCAGCGCGACGCGGCGGGCAGAGAGGCGGCATCGTCGGGCGGAGGAGGCTGCGGCGGCGGCTGCAGCGGCTGCTGGCGAAGCGACGCCGAGCGAAGCAGTCGCGACCCTCCTCGACCTTCTCGTCCTCCTCCTCCTCTGCCACCGCCGCCGCCGCCGCCGCCGCTGCCTCCTCCGCCGCCGCCACCTCCGCCTTCACCTCCACTTCCGCCGCCGCCGCCGCCTCCGCCGCCGCCGCCTCCGCCGCCTCCGCCGCCTCCGCCGCCGCCTCCAAAGAGCGAATCGGAGCTGCGGCCGGGGCTGCTCGGCGGTTCGTGACGCGGGCTGCGCACCGCGCGGGCTGGCGGCGCGGGCGGCGCGGGCGGCGCGGCGCTGGCCGGCGGAAGGCGGCCGGAAGGTTCGGGGAAGTGTCCGTCGGGCGGCGCGGGCGGGGCGCGCGGAGAGGCAGGCTCCACGGGAGAGGAGTACTGCGACCGGTGCAGCGCAGCACGCTCCATCAGCTCGTACCTAGACACAAGGAATCAGCACCGTCCGGGCGACCTGGTGAAGAGCCCACTCCGCTCCATCGGCTCGCACAGGTTCTTGGAGAAGGAGTCACCGCTGCCGGCAGAGCCGGTGCGAGTGAGCCGCTCCTGCGTGGCCGACGAGGCGAGCTGGGAGATGTAATCGATCCCGTCCTCAGCAAGCTGGTACTCTAGCTCGCGCTCGTCCCGTGGCGACGCCGCATGTCGCGGGCTTTGAGGCCCAATCGCCCGGCTCAGCGGCGTGAGCGGCTGCGGCTCCGTCGGTGTTGGTGGCGTTTTTGGCGGCGCATCGTCGTCCAGCGTAGAGCGTGTCGCGACAGTGCCGTGGGCCGGGCTCGCGAGCTCAGCGCACAGCTCGTTGCGATTCAGCTTGACCACCTCGTTGGTCTGCGACAGCAGCACCTCGATCTGCCGACCGAGCGTGACGACCGTGCCCTTCTTGCCGATGTGCCGCGTGGCACGACAGTTTGGCGTGACGACGACGGGATCGCCGGCGGCTAGGCTGAAAGGCGAGGCCTCCTTCCGTCCGGGGCGCATCTAAATGATACACGGATGGCGCCGCTGCTGCCGTGGAAACTTTTGCAGAAACGGGAGGCACTTGTAAAAGAATTTTACAAGTGCCTTCCTACAAGGATTTTAAACTCGAGCTCCCTCGCACGACACTGGGCACGGGACTGGCGCGCACTGGCACTAACACAGGTACACCACGGGAGCCGCCTAAGCGACTCCTGCGAGGACGGCGAGGCACTTAGCTCCGTGCCCTCGACCGACCGCCCTCGCCTGCACCAACCGCAGAGCGTTGTGTTTTGCCTTTAAGACTTGAACAGTTTTTTTTTGGCGGCCCAGACACGCGACGCGCCTTAGTCCGCGCGCGGAGAGGGTCTGTGGCTTGGCTTTTGTGTGACATAGGGGCGGCTCTCTGCGATACAACGTCTCTCTATACGTCAGTATTGTTGCGAAGGTTTGAGAAGCGGTGAGCAGCTCCGGCGTTCTTCCTTCGTAATTACGTCCTAAGAGGGAAGCGGGTCGTCCGCCCCCGCATGCAGCCCGTTCGTTGGTTCGCTCGCTCACATACGTCCCCCGAGAGGGTATCTAAGTGATGAGCGTCGAATGCGCTCCTCCTAACATGGCCGAATGCGGCTGGGGCAGAGAGCTCACTGGTAGGGATTGCCGTCGAGGCGAGCCGGCCGTACATGCCACACATGCCACATGCTCCTCCACACTACTGTAGCACACACATTCCCCGACCGAAACTTGGAGAGCGGACGTTCTTTATGTCGTTGGGTGTGCTTCTCTGCGTCTGTGGATCCCACCTGAGCCCACTCGCGGTGCGAAGGCTCCTAATGCGGCAACTGAGCCCGCAAGGGTGGGGCACTATAGGGCGGTAAGCCGTCATTGCCCGGCGCTCTCGCTGCTTGCAGCGCTCTGGGTGGTGGTGGCGGCGCCGGCGGGGGGCGAGGGCTCTAGCGAAGGAGGAGAGCCTGAGCCCGGGGAGGATTGGGAGGGGGAGGAGCGGCCGGAGGAGTACGCCGGCCTCTTCGACGACCCATAAGGGGCCGTCGCCTGCTGTGCCTTTTGTAAGTCCGAGTCCGAGCCAGTGTCTGCGTCGCAATGAATTCTTTTTCGTCAGGAGTCGGTACAGTGTAAGTTCCAGTGCGCGCCAGTCCCGTGCCCAGCCGGCCGCTGGTGGCCGCTGGTGGATATGTCCAGCTCCTGCTTCGACGAGCGCGAGATTCTCCTCGCGTGCCTGTCCGAATCGCCCTGCATCGCAGCGGGCAAGCCCATCAGCGTGTGCATCGAGGAGGATGAGGCTTGCCGCTTCAAGCGCGTCGCCCTCATGCACTGCAAGCGCGGCCAGGCCAGCCGCTTGCGCCGCCCGCACGGTCTGCCTCGCGCACTCGGCGCTGACGGGCTGCCCCTGCGCGCGCAGCTCGACATGCGAAAGAGGATCAAGGGCAACTTTGTGGGCAACGAGACGGCGGAGGACGACAAGGCAGAGATGTCGACAAAGCGGAAAGGCGCGGGCGATGACGAGTTATGACAGGAGGCGGCCGCCGCACCGCGCCACACCCCGCCGCATCGCCCGCTCCCGACTAGAGCGCTGCGCCCAGTATGATGATCTCAGAGGGCGCTAGCGAGGCGTGCCCAGCACTGCCCTGCGAGGCTCTTTGCCTACAAGCGTTGAGCGCCAAAAACTACACTTGATCTGATGAGACGGAGAGACGCCCGCGCGCCCGTGCCCGCGACCCCGCGCGGCCGCCCTCTCACGCAGCCCGCCCTTCTCCGCGTCAGGCTGCTGACTGTGCGTGCCAACGGGGAAGCCGGACATGGCTGGCGCTGGTCAACGCTGTTGGCTTGCCGAGCCTTGGGAGCCGCGCAAAGAGCCCAAGCTCTGCACGGTCGATGTGGACGTATCAATCTGTGCGGCACCGTCTATAATAAGCGCGAGCCCCAACTCCTAGTCAGTGTGTGAGTCTCTCTTCCCCTTGTGGGTAGAACGCTAGCTGGCACGCGAGACCGTCACATACGGAATCGTAGAGAAAAAACGGCATTTTTTTGGTAAAATTACACTGTGAAAAAGACAGAAAAAGAGAGAAAAAACGCGCGCGCAGCGCGCGTAGGCGGCGCGCAGCGCCGCCGCAGGCGGCGGACAGCAGGTGCGCAAAATTAAACGCCATTTTCGGTTCCGCGGTTTTGGCACTAACATCAAATGATTGACTGATTCGACCACATGCCCGCCATGCGCAGGCCAGCGCCGCGCTGTGATACGCATAGAGACGACCCGACCTCTCTGAACTAAGCCAGATTACTGCGAACGAACGCCTAGCGCGGCGGGGAAGTCAACGGGGCAGCCGGCGGTGGCCGGCCGCGCCCGAGGCGCGAGGGCGTAGACGGGTCACAAATTGCCCGGGACGGCTGGTCACTTGGTCTCTGACGTAGGCCACGCACATGCACATTAAGCGGTGACATGACCTGATTGCTAAAAGAGCCGGTCCGCGAAATTAAATGCCATTCTCCAGGTATCCATTTTAGCACTATCTTCGAAATCCCGGCCGGTACTGTTTTAAGAATGAGTGAAAGAGGTTGTTGGTGTTGTCTCTGAACGGGCTCGGCTGCGCCTGGGTTCGGAGCTTCAACGCCGGCCATTGCGCCGAATAAAACGGCGGCAAGTGCACAGGGGCTTCGGCGAGAGCGTCGATGCCTTGAGCTGCCCGCTAATTGCCAGGGGCTGCACCGCCGTGTACATCAAGAAGAACTTGCAGATGTGCAAACTGTGTGTATGCCGAATCGTGACGGCGGCGAGGACGACACGGACGGAGCAGGCGACAAAGGCGAATCCGACGGCGGAGGCGACGGCGACACGGACGGAGGCGGCGAAAGCGAGACCGATGGCGGCGACGGCGACGGCAAGCGAGGTTGCTGCGGGGAGGGCGAGACGGAGGAAGGCAGCGGCGACGGCGACACGGACGGAGGCGGCGACGGCGACACGGACGGAGGCGGCGAAGTCGACACGACCGACGGCGGCGGGGAGAGCGATTCCAACGGCGGCGGCGGCGACGGCGACAAGGACAGAGGCGGCGAAAGCGAGACCGACGGCGGCGACGGCGACGGCGACATGGATTGAGGCGGCAAAGGTGAGATCGGCGGCGGGGATGGCAAAACGGAGGAAGGCAGCGGCGACGGCGACACGGACGGAGGCGGCGAAGGCGACACGGACAGATCCGAGGCGGCGCGACGGCGACACGGACGGCGGAGCGGCGACAGCGACACGGAAGAAGGCGACGGCGAGACCGACGGCACGGCGGGGAGGGTGAGGCCGACGGCGGCAGCGGGGAGGAGTGCGGCGGCAACGGCAGCGGTGAGGGCGGCGGCGACGGCGGCGGAGAGAGCGGCGGCGACGGCGAGACCGACGGCGCGGCGGGGAGGGTGAGGCCGATCATGCTTGGCGGCAGCGGGGAGGAGTGCGGCGGCAACGGCAGCGGCGAGGGCGGCGGCGACGGCGGAGGAGAGAGCGGCGGAGAGGGCGGTGGAGAAGGCCGCGGGGAGGGTGGCGGAGAGGGCGGTGGAGGCGAGGGCGGCGGCGACGGCGGAGGAGAGCGCGGAGGCGACAGTGGCGGAGAGGGCGGCGAGGAGGGTGGCGAAATCGCAATAATTCACCTGCGGGAACCGGGACGGCGGGGAGGGGGGGGACCGACTCGTGCCGCGGGCCGCCGGGCAGCGGCCATACCCGCTCGGCGGAGGCAGGGCTCAGAATCGGTTTCAGGCCACAAGGCTGGTGAGTTGGGCGTGACCGTCATCTATAGAACGCGCCCGCTCGGAAGTCTCGGTCTGCGGAAGGTAACGACGATTCGGCTAGGCGTCTGCGGAGGCAAAGGGCGGGCTGGCGATCCGCTACGAGGCCTGTTTGTCGCGGTCGGACAGGCACCCGTCGCATCTGTGGACAGGTGTGACGACGGCAGTCACGAGTTTGCGGCGCAGCCGCGCACGGGGCCCCGCCGTCAGCGGCCACACATGCAAGAGCGGCACAGCATGAGTCGGGGGGGTGTCGGGGCACGACGAGGGTTGCTTCGGCTGGCGCTCTGAGGCCACCAGGCGGCCCCATTTGATGTCCGGGAGGTGCCTCCCGGACGCCTCCCGGACAGCTAACGTGCAGAGCATCGAATAGACGCCTTGCCCGGCATTTTTTTGGTAAAATTACACTGTGAAAAAGACAGAAAAAGAGAGAAAAAACGCGCGCGCAGCGCGCGTAGGCGGCGCGCAGCGCCGCCGCAGGCGGCGGACAGCAGGTGCGCAAAATTAAACGCCATTTTCGGTTCCGCGGTTTTGGCACTAACATCAAATGATTGACTGATTCGACCACATGCCCGCCATGCGCAGGCCAGCGCCGCGCTGTGATACGCATAGAGACGACCCGACCTCTCTGAACTAAGCCAGATTACTGCGAACGAACGCCTAGCGCGGCGGGGAAGTCAACGGGGCAGCCGGCGGTGGCCGGCCGCGCCCGAGGCGCGAGGGCGTAGACGGGTCACAAATTGCCCGGGACGGCTGGTCACTTGGTCTCTGACGTAGGCCACGCACATGCACATTAAGCGGTGACATGACCTGATTGCTAAAAGAGCCGGTCCGCGAAATTAAATGCCATTCTCCAGGTATCCATTTTAGCACTATCTTCGAAATCCCGGCCGGTACTGTTTTAAGAATGAGTGAAAGAGGTTGTTGGTGTTGTCTCTGAACGGGCTCGGCTGCGCCTGGGTTCGGAGCTTCAACGCCGGCCATTGCGCCGAATAAAACGGCGGCAAGTGCACAGGGGCTTCGGCGAGAGCGTCGATGCCTTGAGCTGCCCGCTAATTGCCAGGGGCTGCACCGCCGTGTACATCAAGAAGAACTTGCAGATGTGCAAACTGTGTGTATGCCGAATCGTGACGGCGGCGAGGACGACACGGACGGAGCAGGCGACAAAGGCGAATCCGACGGCGGAGGCGACGGCGACACGGACGGAGGCGGCGAAAGCGAGACCGATGGCGGCGACGGCGACGGCAAGCGAGGTTGCTGCGGGGAGGGCGAGACGGAGGAAGGCAGCGGCGACGGCGACACGGACGGAGGCGGCGACGGCGACACGGACGGAGGCGGCGAAGTCGACACGACCGACGGCGGCGGGGAGAGCGATTCCAACGGCGGCGGCGGCGACGGCGACAAGGACAGAGGCGGCGAAAGCGAGACCGACGGCGGCGACGGCGACGGCGACATGGATTGAGGCGGCAAAGGTGAGATCGGCGGCGGGGATGGCAAAACGGAGGAAGGCAGCGGCGACGGCGACACGGACGGAGGCGGCGAAGGCGACACGGACAGATCCGAGGCGGCGCGACGGCGACACGGACGGCGGAGCGGCGACAGCGACACGGAAGAAGGCGACGGCGAGACCGACGGCACGGCGGGGAGGGTGAGGCCGACGGCGGCAGCGGGGAGGAGTGCGGCGGCAACGGCAGCGGTGAGGGCGGCGGCGACGGCGGCGGAGAGAGCGGCGGCGACGGCGAGACCGACGGCGCGGCGGGGAGGGTGAGGCCGATCATGCTTGGCGGCAGCGGGGAGGAGTGCGGCGGCAACGGCAGCGGCGAGGGCGGCGGCGACGGCGGAGGAGAGAGCGGCGGAGAGGGCGGTGGAGAAGGCCGCGGGGAGGGTGGCGGAGAGGGCGGTGGAGGCGAGGGCGGCGGCGACGGCGGAGGAGAGCGCGGAGGCGACAGTGGCGGAGAGGGCGGCGAGGAGGGTGGCGAAATCGCAATAATTCACCTGCGGGAACCGGGACGGCGGGGAGGGGGGGGACCGACTCGTGCCGCGGGCCGCCGGGCAGCGGCCATACCCGCTCGGCGGAGGCAGGGCTCAGAATCGGTTTCAGGCCACAAGGCTGGTGAGTTGGGCGTGACCGTCATCTATAGAACGCGCCCGCTCGGAAGTCTCGGTCTGCGGAAGGTAACGACGATTCGGCTAGGCGTCTGCGGAGGCAAAGGGCGGGCTGGCGATCCGCTACGAGGCCTGTTTGTCGCGGTCGGACAGGCACCCGTCGCATCTGTGGACAGGTGTGACGACGGCAGTCACGAGTTTGCGGCGCAGCCGCGCACGGGGCCCCGCCGTCAGCGGCCACACATGCAAGAGCGGCACAGCATGAGTCGGGGGGGTGTCGGGGCACGACGAGGGTTGCTTCGGCTGGCGCTCTGAGGCCACCAGGCGGCCCCATTTGATGTCCGGGAGGTGCCTCCCGGACGCCTCCCGGACAGCTAACGTGCAGAGCATCGAATAGACGCCTTCCCCGAAAAAACGACGGCGGGGAACGGGTATACAGTAGGGTATGTATGTAACTAGTGAGACGATTGTTTGGGGAGGGCGCGAGTGGGAGACTTTTCGGCGGGCGAAATGCGGCGGTTTGGATGCGTCCTCTGCGCTGAGTCCTGAGCGCGTGTGTATGTGTTGTGCTGTCTTGATACATGATAGTTGAAGATTCTCGTCTCACGTCTGACTGTTCACAGGAATTTTCTATCTCAGTTACCTTTGCGCATTCTGTATCAACCGGTGGGACAGCCAACCCTCGCACTATCGAGACCGTTAAACCATCTTTGGCGTCGATTTCTTCAGACCGTGCTCCGTGGACAGAGGCACACATAGTAACAGACACACACGCCACGGTTTCGGTTTTTTGCGCGCGGGATGCGCTCTCTTCGTGCGGTCTTGCCCCGCCTCACCGTCACGTGGCGCTCACTCGTGGCGCGAGCAAGTACATGCGCACGGGGTAGATGTCGCTCGGGAAGTCGGCCTGTCGGGTGGACTTGACCACACGGTACCCAGCTCGCCGGAAGAGGGCCATGTGGTGGGCGTGCGTCCGCAGCACCGCCGCGTTCTCGGCGTCAAGCATGTAGTTGCCGCGGCCCTCGCGGCACTTCTTTGGCGGCGCCGTGTTCTCCTTGACCACCACGAGTCCGCCTAGGTACACGGCCTAACCAGTCACCCTCGGATCGAACACAACAGCAGGACGGCGTGCGAGCGCGCCCGGGCGGACGGCGCCGTGGCAGGCAGCGAGCAGCCGCACAACGCTGTGGTCCGTCAGATGCCCGAGGATCCACTGCGCCCAGATGGCGTCGTACGTGCCAGCTGGCGGGACAAACTCTCGCAGGCTGGCCAGCGTGAAGTCAAGCCGCGAAGAGTCGTCGCACAGCGCTGTGCGCGCAGCCTGCAGCAGCGGAGCGCTCACCTCGACGAGGTGGACCCGCTCGAAAACCTTGAGGAGTACGCCACCACTCACGCGGCCCGAGCCCGCGCCCAGGTCAAGCGCGAGTGAGCCCGCAGGCGCCGTTTCGCCTCCGAGCGCCGCACGGAGGAAGTGCAGTGAGCCGGACAGGTCGACCCCGTCCACCGACCCGCAGCCGCCAAGCACGTCGTCGCACGCGGACCAGTGTGCAATCGACCGCTCGTACCACTCGTCCTCCGAGCAGTGCCACCAGAGGGCAGTTTTGCGGCGGCGTGAGGCGGGCATCTTTGTTGGCGGGAAGCCAATACCTAGGCGCGGCAGCGAGCGGAGAAAAGAATTCGCGCGCCACACACTGGCACGACAAATGTGTGCCAGCAAGACGCTCTGTCGCTGGCGGCCGCAGTTTTCTGTGAGGTGGGAGGAGAGGAGAGGACAAAGTGAAGATGGCACAGCAGCTAGGCCCCGCCAGCTGCTCAAGCGCCCATCGTCGTCGTCGTCGACGAGGTTCAGATCACCAGTGATGCAAGCTCGTCCTCGTTCCAGGGGCTCAACACGTAAAGGACCACACGCCTTGTCTGAGTTGGACCACGGTGTACGACAATGCAGGAGCAGTGACCAGCTACACCCTGGGGCAGAGCAACGCCAAGGGCGCCTTCCTGCCGCGGTGCCGATTCGGCACGCACCAGCAGACAAGTGCTATCCTCGATGGGAACCACATTCTCAATGTGCTCTTCAATGGGGCATTCTGGTCGCGGCTCTTGACCGCTCTGGACGCGGCGAACTTCTTCGCCACCTCCATGGGGAAGATCGGCGTGCTGCACCAGCGACTCGCCGACCTGGCGATGGCCAACCCAGGTGTCTGGATGATCACGCACCCGGACATCTTTCTCGGTGAAGATTTTGACACGCCTGCCGTTCCGGCGCCGGCCGCGGTAATCACCAACAGGGTGGAACCCAACATAATCACCAACAGGGTGGAACCCAATATAATCACCAACAGGGTGGAACCCAACATAATCACCAACAGGGTGGAACCCAATATAATCACCAACAGGGTGGAACCCAATATCGATGGCATCGACAAACAGCACGAACCATCCGGTGTTGGTTGGCGAGCCGACGGTTGCCTTGGCGGGAAGAGGTGGCGGCAGGTTTCGCATGAAAACTGGGTGCGAGAAGTCGGCCTGGTCGTACATGAAGGAGGGGCTCGACCCATCAGGAGCGAACCAGCTGGTCTCACCCTGCTCTGTATCGTAGTCTGAGGGAGGGTGTAGAGGATGTAGAGTGTAGAGCGCTGTAGAGCTGTAGAGATGTAGAGCGCTGGAGAGCGCTGTAGAGCTGTAGAGCTCTACATCCGCCGCGTGACGATGTGAGTCGCCTGTAGAGCGATGTAGAGGCGCTCTACAACGTGAAATCCGTTAGAGACGACTCTCTCTCTCCCAACTGTGAACAGTCGTTATCTGTATATGCGCAGCTATTCATAGCCGCGCCTGTTGTTTGTGTGTGTATCCGCGCTCTTGGCGCGATTACGAGACTGACTAGTGTGTCGCACTAGTTGTACTTTTCGTAATAGTATTCCGCATTCATTGCGAGGGCGGACCACTCCTAGCGTGCAGACCGCGGGAGCTGGTGCCGCGGCCAGTGTAGACCTGGCCTGCGCTGTGACGCGCGCGCTCATCTGCAACGTGGAGCCGACTGAGGGGTAACTACGTAGCATGTCTAGCAACAACCGTGACAAAGACATGCCGTCCGTCATCCAATGGGATGGGACATCTGGCCTTCCTTTCAAGGAGTGGAGAAGGGCAATTCTCGACACTGGTGCGGAGCGGACCGACGAATCCGGCTCCAGCGTCGCGGATGTCTTCGCTGGTGCGGACATGGGAGGAACCGCCGTCGGCTCTCCACCTCTGCCTGCTGGCGCTGCACAGCACGCACAACCATCGGGTGGCCTGCCGAGATGACGCGCCCCGACATCAAGTACTTCTTCTCGAAGCTCGGCTCTTTCTCTCAGGCTTGCGGCGCCGTCCATCGTGACGCCATCATGACCGTCATCAACTATCTCAACGCCACAAAGCACCTCGGCATCACCTACGGCGGAAAGCTCAAGATCCCCTACGGACTCGACATTTTCCCGCCAGGCTTCATCGAGTCTCGTGGCCTCCACGCCTACCATGACGCCTCCTTCGGCAAGGCGCCACACTACGGCGGATGCGTCGTGATGTTCAACAACGGCGCCATCGACTGGAGCGCCAACAAGTCCAAGATCGAGGCTCTCAGCGTCGCCGAAGAGGAGACCGCCACCGCCTCCGTCGCCGCCAAGAAAGTCGTCTCCTGCCGGCTCATGCTCGAGGACGCTGGCCGAGCTGTCGCAGGACCCACGCCCCAGCTCGGTGACTGCAAAGCCGTCTTTGACATCATCGTCAAGCCCGGCTCTACTGCTCGCACGCGCTACTACGAACGTGCCACCATGTTTGTCAAGCGCCTCTTCATGCTCCGCCACGTCGCGCCGTACCTCGTCGGCACTGCTTATATGATCGCCGACGTCTTCACCAAGACGCAGGCGACGCGAGCTATGTTCTTCACCTGTCGCGACTACATGCTCAACGCCAGCAACGGCCCCGGCTTTGCTGTGACGCTCCAGGGGCAGGCTGCCCGGCTGTGGAGCAAGCTCGTCGCGACCGTCGGCAAGGCGTGAGTCATCACCCCTTCGCCGAAGACGCGCGAGTCGTCCGAGATAGTTGCCGATGCAACTATCTAGATAGGGGGGAGCGTTAGAGACGACTCTCTCTCTCCCAACTGTGAACAGTCGTTATCTGTATATGCGCAGCTATTCATAGCCGCGCCTGTTGTTTGTGTGTGTATCCGCGCTCTTGGCGCGATTACGAGACTGACTAGTGTGTCGCACTAGTTGTACTTTTCGTAATAGTATTCCGCATTCATTGCGAGGGCGGACCACTCCTAGCGTGCAGACCGCGGGAGCTGGTGCCGCGGCCAGTGTAGACCTGGCCTGCGCTGTGACGCGCGCGCTCATCTGCAACGAAATCTCTACAACAAACTCTACATCATAAGCGGCGAACGAGGCACGGTCGCTCTCCGACATGAGGCGCGTTGCACTTGCCAGTGCTGCCCTGGCCTTCTGTCTGCCCGCCCAATGGGTGGCAGGTGCCTCTGCTGCTGTGGCATGCCTCACGGCTGCGACTGGCCGGCGCCTCGGCGCGTCAGCTCGGCTCGGCGTAGCGATAGTGGCCAGCGCAACTCGCCTGGACTCAACGCTCAGCCAGGAGCTCCCGCACGCGCTGGCGCGAGGCATGGCGCATGCAACGCGTCTGAATGCTCGCCTCGCCTCGCGCAAATGCGACCGTCCTCGCAGCCGACAGTCCACCGCCTGCTAAAGAAGCACAGCGACGAATGCGGCACCGGCGACACATGGCAGGCTGGTCATGACGCAGTCATAGGGTGTTGTGTGCCGTCAGAGTGACTCTCTGTGTGTCAGGGATAGCCAGGGCTGTCCATCAGAGCTCCAGTAAGCTCGGAGACACCCCATTAGCGCGGCTCGACCTCTTTGAGTCACTGCCTTCCCGGCGGTTTGGCTGTAGAGCCTCTACAACAAACTCTACAGCAAAATCGCGCTCTACATCGCTCTACAGGCGACTCACATCGTCACGCGCCGGATGTAGAGCTCTACAGCTCTACAGCTCTACAGCGCTCTACATCTCTACAGCTCTACAGCGCTCTACACTCTACATCCTCTACACCCTCCCTCAGATCGTAGTAGCAGAAGTGGAAGAAGCCATCCGAGTCCACTGCGACAAATACAGCGAGCACCCAGGGCTCCATGACGGTGGGAATCCACCGGCCAGGACCGGAAGGCCCAGAGTGCAGAGAGAAAGCAAAAGGCATGATATAGCAAAGCTCTCTCTGGACGGGGTACAACGAAGGGGGCAACCCACACCACACAAGACGCCAAGCACAAAAGAATAACAAGACGGTGTACTCAGGCAGTCTCATGCGGAAGAGTCAGAGATACAAGAGCACCTAAAGGAGCAAGGCATACAGCTGTGAAGTGGTCTCTCCACTGACAAAGAAGCATTCTCCGGAGAATGAAAAAACACATTCGGCGTGTCGTTCGCGGCGATCTCTTGGCGCGAGCTGGCGGCCGTCCTCGGTTGTTCCTCTGTTTGGACTGTTGTGAGACCCCGCCATCCTGGCCCCCGCCCCTCCCCCCCTCGGGGCCGCACACCACTCCTCTCTCCACGCACGCGGACGGGCTGATGGGACAGAACTCCGCCCGAGATCGCGACGCCGGCCGCGGCCGCCGCCGCCACCCTCTCCCGCTCGGCCGCCGCTGCCTGGCAGTTGGACTTCTTGCCAGCCCCAATCACCGATGCCTCCCCAAGCGGACGCCACCTGCCTGCGCCCCTCCTCCTCACGATCACGTGGCGCGGCCACCACCCGCCTCACCCGCTCCGCACCGGAACCACACAGCCACTCCACACACCGCCTCGCTCACGCCCCGCTCGACCACCCTCCGCAGACGCCAGAGCCGCTCGCGCATGGCGCAAAAGCTGTTCAGACTGATCCTTGCCAGCAGCACCGACGCCGCCACCGCCGCCACCGCCGCCACCGCCGCCACCTCCTCCCTTCTTGCACGGCGGAGCGGCGTCGAGACGACACCAGGCGGCGCCACCCCGGCACCGGGCGGCGAACGCTTCTCCGCTCCGCGCCGGTATGCTGCTCCGC
>NW_005200333.1:278208-290446 GCF_000372725.1 Emiliania huxleyi CCMP1516 | reverse complement strand
ATTTCAAATAGACAATACAACAAATAAAGGGAGCCCAGATCAGGAATCCCAAACAGGAAAATGAAAGAATAGAGAGGAAGAAAGCAACACTAAAAAGAACAGCAGCCCAGTGACGCACACAAAAACGAGAGACGCAACCCATACCCGTAGCAAGCAAGGGGTTTGCACTGCGCGGGAGCATTTCCGAGGGGCGGGGAGAGCGAACGAGCAGTGCCGCGTGCAATCCACGCAGACGGAGAGTTCACGACACACGCTCGAACCCCCCCTCCCCCCCCCCCCGCCTCTGTCCTCAGCTGCGTCTACTACAAGGCTGCCACCGACACCGGCTCGTGCTCCACCTTTTGCGAGCGCACCGGCGCCGCCCGCCTAGTAGTGGTGGCAACGCCCCCACCTCAAGCAACTATAGCACTGGAGACGTGGCCCACGGTGCCGCCCCTCTCGAGATATACCTGAGATACACCCGAGAACTAGTCTACCGCCCGCCGCGCTCGAGCCCGCCTCCAGCTCTGCACATGGCGCGGCCCCTAGCACCTCCCCCTGCCCTCGGGCCTTCTCCACAGGGCACAGGCGACTGTGTGGAGGAGTTCAGCTTGCCTTGCCTTGCCTTAGGCACCTCCTGCGTCAGCTCCGTCTACATGAGCTCGTCCACCGATTGCGGCGCGAGATCAACCCGAGATTAGCCGAGATGAGACACACATGGCACATGCACATGTGCATGTGCATGGCTTGTGCATGTCCATGCGCGTGCACGTGTCAACCGGCCGCGGCGTGCAGCGCCTCTATCCCTCTTTGTTTGAGGGGGGGGTCACATCTCGGGCATGTCTCGGCTACCTCTCGGGTGGCGGTGTATAGGCTCCGGGGAGGGCCGCCTCGCCCCACCGCCTTATTGTGTGCGGAGGAGTTGACCTTACCCTTGCCTTGCCTTAGGCTCCGGAGGGACGGTTGGGGTGGCGTGCTCGGTGACCAACGCGTGGGCGTGCGAGTGTGCTGCGCCAGCGTGCGACGAGGTCTGACTGCGCGGAGATAGGGCGGTCATATCTCGGCACACCTCGGGCACACCTCGACGTCGACGTCGGCTATAGGTGACGCAGTACGCGGCAGAGGCGTACGCGACGTCCGAGTACGGCGGAGACTGGGCAGAGGAGGAGGCGGTCGGCCCGCCCTCGCACAACGAGGGCGACTGCGCGACGCTGAAGGCAGGCTCGTGGGCGCCCGCCCGGCGGGACCAAGGCACGTACCAGCTCACCGTGTCCTTCGCCTCGCCGGTGCGGGTGGCGGAGGTGGCGGTGCGCGAGCACGCCAACCCGCGCGAGGCGGCCGGCTTCCTGCAGAGGGTCGAGGCGTGGACGCAGGCCGAGGCGGGTCGAGGGGGGTGGGAGGTGGCGTGGGAGGGCGACGACGACACGGCCTGCGGCTTCGACAAGGTCATCTCTCTCCTCGCGCCAACCGCCCTCACGAGCCGCATTCGCCTCACGTCGCGCACAGACTCTGCGGCTTGGGAGTACGTGGATGCGGTGCGGGTGGTCGGCTGCGCAGGGGAGGCTCTGGGTGCCGCTTGCCGCCGCTCCCGCGAACCCCTCGCCGAACTCTCTCCGAGCTCACGCTTCTCGGAACTTCTTAGGCGCTTGCGACTGCGCGTCGGACGGCGTGAGCGGCGGGGTGCGTACAAGTCGGCTTGGCTGCGCCGTACACCACGGCAACGGAGTGCGGTTCTGCTACGTCGTCGACCCCTCGAGCTGCGGTAGCGACGCGTCGTCCACCTTGTTCCGTGGCGCGGGTTGGCGTGAGTGTGCGTCCTCCACCCCGCCTCCGCCGCCGCCTCTGCCTCCGCCGCCGCCTCTGCCTCCGCCGCCGCTCCCCGGCAGGCCGCCAGGGCCGTGCGACCTCGAGGTGACGCAGTACGCGGCAGAGGCGTACGCGACGTCCGAGTACGGCGGAGACTGGGCAGAGGAGGAGGCGGTCGGCCCGCCCTCGCACAACGAGGGCGACTGCGCGACGCTGAAGGCAGGCTCGTGGGCGCCCGCCCGGCGGGACCAAGGCACGTACCAGCTCACCGTGTCCTTCGCCTCGCCGGTGCGGGTGGCGGAGGTGGCGGTGCGCGAGCACGCCAACCCGCGCGAGGCGGCCGGCTTCCTGCAGAGGGTCGAGGCGTGGACGCAGGCCGAGGCGGGTCGAGGGGGGTGGGCGGTGGCGTGGGAGGGCGACGACGACACGGCCTGCGGCTTCGACAAGGTCATCTCGCTCCTCGCGCCAACCGCCCTCACGAGCCGCATACGCCTCACGTCGCGCACAGACTCTGCGGCTTGGGAGTACGTGGATGCGGTGCGGGTGGTCGGCTGCGCAGGGGAGGCTCTGGGTGCCGCTTGCCGCCGCTCCCGCGAACCCCTCGCCGAACTCTCTCCGAGCTCACGCTTCTCGGAACTTCTTAGGCGCTTGCGACTGCGCGTCGGACGGCGTGAGCGGCGGGGTGCGTACAAGTCGGCTTGGCTGCGCCGTACACGACGGCAACGGAGCGCGGTTCTGCTACGTCGTCGACCCCTCGAGCTGCGGTAGCGACGCGTCGTCCACCTTGTTCCGTGGCGCGGGTTGGCGTGAGTGTGCGTCCTCCACCCCGCCTCCGCCGCCGCCTCTGCCTCCGCCGCCGCCGCTGCCTCCGCCGCCGCCCTCGCCTCCGCCGCCGCCTCTGCCTCCGCCGCCGACGCGGCCGCCGCCGCCTTTGGCGCCTGCATTCGTTGTTGGCACGGGCTACTGCCGCGAGGGTGGCCAACCGGACGTCACTTTCGCGGTATCGCGAGGTTGCGAGTCCTTGTTCGAATGCACGGCGCTCTGCCAAGGCGAAGTGACTTGCGCAGCCATCGCGTGGACGGCTAGCCCCGCCGCCAGTGTGGATGGTTGCAGGGATGCGGGGCTTCCGCGTTGCGTGCGCTACCTCACCAGCTCCGGTCAGGCGGCGGCAGGGACCTCTGCTTACGCGCAGGAGTACACGTGCTACTCCATGCTGCCACTGCCGCCCACACCGCCGCCGCCGCCGCCGCCGACACTAGCACCACCCTCGCTGCCACCCTTGCCGCCGCCTCCACTCGTGCCGCCGCCCTTGCCGCCGCTTCCAACGCCTCCGCCGCCCTCAGCGCCGCCACCGTCGCTTCCTCCTCCTCCGCCGCCGCCGCCCTCTCCGCCGCCGCCACTGCCGCCGCCGCCACGACTGCCACCCTCCACACCGCCGCCCACGCCGCCGCCGCCCACACCGCCGCCGCCCACGCCGCCGCCGCCTTTGCCGCCGCCGCCCACACCGCCGCCGCCGCCGCCGCCCACACCACCACCACCCTCGCTGCCACCCTTGCCGCCGCCTCCACTCGTGCCGCCGCCCTTGCCGCCGCTTCCAACGCCTCCGCCGCCCTCAGCGCCGCCACCGTCGCTTCCTCCTCCTCCGCCGCCGCCGCCCTCTCCGCCGCCGCCACTGCCGCCACCGCCACGACTGCCACCCTCCACACCGCCGCCCACGCCGCCGCCGCCCACACCGCCGCCGCCCACGCCGCCGCCGCCTTTGCCGCCGCCGCCCACACCGCCGCCGCCGCCGCCGCCGACACCACCACCACCCTCGCTGCCACCCTTGCCGCCGCCTCCACTCGTGCCGCCGCCCTTGCAGCCGCCTCCAACGCCTCCGCCGCCCTCGGCGCCGCCACCGTCGCTTCCTCCGTGGGCCCCAGGCTACCACTTCCCGCCCGTGCTACCGCCTTTGCCGCCGCTCCCTCCAACACCGCCGCCTCCCTCGCCTCCGCTACCCTCGGCTCCGCCTCCCTCGGCGTCGCGCTCGCCGCCGCCTCCCTCACCAGCGCCGCCAGCACCGCCGCCGCCAGCAGCGCCGCCGCCCTCCATGTCACCCTCGCCGCCCCCTCCGGCCTTTCCACCGCCCGCGCCGCCGCCCGCGCCGCCGCCTCTGCCGCCCGCGCCACCGCCTCCGCTGCCCTGCTCGAGCATCGACAGGTTCAATCAGGCGTTCCCTGCCTCGTTTCGATCAACCTGCGAGGCGTGCGGCGCCGTCTGGTCCGGCGATGAAGACCTCTACGGATTCTACGGCACCTGTAAATACCCGCCGCCGCTCCGACCACCGGCACCGCCGCCGCCCCCGCGGCCAGCGACGTTGCTGTCCGCGCCAGACGGCCGCCTCAGCCGGTCGGACGCACGCTGCGCCGCCCACGTGCTGCGGCACGACGCTTCGCTCGAGACATGCCACGACCTCAATCGCGACGGCCACAGGCGCCTCTTGGACTCACCTCCCAGAAACCTAGCCACCCCTCCAGACACCTCCCAGACGCCTGGCGCGAGACCGAGCCCCCCCCCCCCCCCGCCTCTGTCCTCAGCTGCGTCTACTACAAGGCTGCCACCGACACCGGGTCGGGCTCCGCCTTTTGCGAGCGCACCGGCGCCGCCCGCCTAGTAGTGGTGGCAGCATGTAACAACCCATTCCGCAGATCAAACGCCGCGCACATGGGGGCTCCCGGGAGCACCCCCTCCACTCACCTGTGTGGAGGAGTTCAGCTTGCCTTGCCTTGCCTTAGGCACCTCCTGGGTAAGCTCCGTCTACATGAGCTCGTCCACCGATTGCCGCGGGAGAAAAAAGGTGACTTGGGTTGGGCCCCCGTTTCCCAGGCCCTTGTGGGAGGAAAACCGCGTTCCTGTCCCTAGTTGTTTGGGGGGGGACAGGGATCAGGTTTGAACTAAGGTTTCTACGACTAGGTGACGTGCGGACGGCGTCACTCGTTGGCGTGGGAGTGTCCCCCCCCCAAAAACAGCAGCGCAAATTTTTTTCCGGGGGACGAGGGCGACGCGGACACCGAACAAAGGGTGTTGTTTTTGGTTGCCATGCCCGCCTCCGGGCTTTTTTTGGTTTGCCCCGGCGCCGCGACTTTCTACAAGCGCCACCCCCCGGGGAGGGTTTGCTCGCTTTGGGCCCTTTCTCACTCCAAGGACCTCCCACTCTTTTGGCTAACCCCCTCCCTCCCCTTCCCTTTAAACCCCCCCCCCCCCCCCCCCACCTCCGCAGCGCCGCCGGGCGTTATCTGGCGCCTCCTGCTGCCCCTTCCCCGCAAAGGCGCGCCGCGGCCCATCAACTCCCCGCGTCTCGGAGGTGAGCGTCACGCCTCCGCCTGACCTCGGCCTCGAACATCGGCCTAAAACCTCGGAGCTGTGAAGAGTCGCAGCACACACGCGCGCACCCGCGGTGTCGGATCAGGTCAGCCTCTCGATCGACTACTCCGAGCGTCGAGCGAGCGCGCTAGGCGGGGGCGACGTCTTCAGCCCGGCTCGCGGGAGCGGCGTCCTCAGCATTGCCCACGCTAGCGGCATCTCCCTCTCCGACTCCGACGCACACCCGCTCGATGTCGAGCCTTGCCCCGCCACCCCGCCCCCCGCCTACGTTGCGCCTCTCGCCGACGACGCCTCTTGCAGCCCGGTCTCCGCCCTTGCACGGCGGATACTGGACAAGGCTGGGGCGACGCCCGAGGACCGCTGCTCCCCCGAAGAGCTGCGGGCGGCGGCCGCCGCCGCGGCCGCCGCGGCCGCCGCGAAGGTCGGCGCCGTCAGTGGAAAAGAGGAGAGCCCGCTCATGGGCGCCCGGCAGCAGCAGCGGGCGTGGTTGTACCGCGAGACGGAGAGCGCGCCCACGTGGCTGCATCGCGCCGAGGGCGCTGACGACACCGCCGGCACGTCGGGTCTTCAGTCAGACGCGGCGGATGACGCGTCTTCGTCGGCGACGCTTGCCCAATTTGCAGACATTCCGCCCATGATTCCGCCGCCGAATGCCGTTTGAGTGCCTTCTCTGTGTGACTTGTGTGTCGCTCCTGTATCTATTCATTGTATATGTGTACCTTATACGCCGCCATCCAAGCTTATACGCCGCCATCCAAGCAAACGAGGCCCCGGAGTGAAGGAGCTCGATCTTACGATCACGGCACACCCTGGCAGTCACGATCACGGCACACACCCGGGGCGCACGCGCTCGCAGCAGTCGCAGCGTTCCAATTATCAAAGCCGTACTCACGCTCAAGCAGAACAGCGGTGATCTCCAGACACCGGCGCCGGCCCGCCGGAAGCTGGGCACTCCACACACCCCGCAGCCGCCCCTCGCACCGTAGGTACCACTACCCCCCCGTCCGACCCAATTCATGATGATCCCTATCTCGTCGACCCCTATTGGTGGGTCATGCAGGCTTCTTGAACAGCAGAGAAATCAGCGCATCGACCTGGGCAATGAGGCGCCGCCCCTCGTATGGGAGGCCCAGAATCTCGGAAGCCTCCTGCACGGCCTCGCCCATCGTCTTGTCTGTGTCGATGCCGAGCGACACTTTGAGCATCTCCACCTTGCCGGGCAGCGTCGATTTCTCTGCTACTGCAGCTGCCTGCGCTGCCGCCTCGTTCAATGCAACTGCGCCGGCCACAGACTTCGCCAATGGGAGGCTTCGGGTTGCAGCCGCCGCCTCCTTCTCGTCCTCTTCTTCACCTCCTCCACCTTCTCCACCGCCACCTCCTCCCCTTCCTCCCCCCCCCTCCGCGACTAGAGCCTCCCCCGCGGCAGCGGTGGCATCGGCGCTGCCCCGCTCTTCTTCTCCCGCGCCGCCGCCAGAGCAGCGGTCGGCCCTTTCGCCGCCGCCGCCGCTGGCTCCTTCGCCTCCGACTCTCCTGTGGCCCCAATCGTCGTTGTGGCCAAGGCGTTGCACCAACCTGCGCGAGCGCGTGGGTGGCAAACCCTCCTCGTACGTGCGTGCGTCCGGCCGGAACCTCTTGCGCCCGAGAGATGGCGAGCGGTCTGGGAGTGTCGGAGGTGTTGTTGCAGGCGCGACCGCTTTGGCGTAGGCCACCGCCGCCTCCACCGCCGTGGCAAAGTATCCCAGGTGCTCCACGCCGCCGCCGCTGCGGCGCACCTTCGCCTCAAAGCGGCGACCCTTGCGGCTGGGCTTGCCAGCGTACACGTGCTTATAGCCACTGTTGCTCCGATCGGAGAGGTGCAGATCGAAGCCCTGCGCCTTTGTTACAACTGGCTGCTGCTGCTGTTGCTGCTTCTTGCGCCCGAGAGATGGCGAGCGATCTGGGAGTGTCGGAGGTGTTGTTGCAGGCGCGACCGCTTTGGCGTAGGCCACCGCCGCCTCCACCGCCGTGGCAAAGTATCCCAGGTGCTCCACGCCGCCGCCGCTGCGGCGCACCTTCGCCTCAAAGCGGCGACCCTTGCGGCTAGGCTTGCCAGCGTACACGTGCTTATAGCCACTGTTGCTCCGATCGGAGAGGTGCAGATCGAAGCCCTGCGCCTTTGTTACAACGGGCTGCTGCTGCTGCTGCTGCTGTTGCTGCTGTTGCGCCCCGACTTGTGCTTGCTTGCGCGCTGCGTCTTCTAGGCGTAGACGCTCCGCAGCAGCTGCCGCCTCAGCAGCCTGAGCCTCCGCCGCTGCAACAGCCTCCGCAGCCGCATTCTCCGCAGCCGCCTTCTCCGCTGCCGCCCTCTCCGCCTCCTTAGCCGCCTCCTCGGCCGCCACCCTTGCAGCCTCTTCCTGCGCCGCCTTTTCGGTCTTGGCTCGGGCGGCCTCCTCTAGGCGTAGTCTGTCCGCCTTGACACGTGCCGCCTCCTCGAGGCGGGCCTTCTCCGAGGCCGCCGCCTGCTCTGCCACCTCGGCGGTCGCCTTCCCCGCAGCCGCCTTTTCCGCCTCCGCCTCCGCCTCTGACTCCGTCTCTGTCTCCGTCTCCTCCTCCGCCACCACCTCCGCCTCCGTCTTCTCCTCACTGTCAGACTGGCTCACACTGCTAGGCGGGTCGATGCAGGGCTTGACCTCCGCGACATGCTCCATCGCGTACCACAAATCGGACCACTCACACGACCTCACAGAGCCGAGGATCCTCACAACCAAACACGGGCGCGTTTCACGCATGCTCGAAAACTTTGGGCGCCCAGCTGGGGCGCAGCGTAATATTACACTCGCCAAACTGCCCTACTACTATCTCTTAACACTACAGGGTAGTCACTACGTACGTACAGTACCCTCTACCCCCTTACCAACGTATCTTTTGCGAGAAGAGCACGCAACCTGCTGCTCTCGCTCGGCCCTTTTAACGCGAGAGGGCGCCGGCCGCGTGTAAGAGGTGGCTGGCGCCCTGAGGCGGCAATTGGTGGCGTGGGGAGTGCGGAACTACTGGCGGCGCGACAGGGCCTCTCTCCGCTGCGTGTGCCGCCCATCGGCACGCGGGTGCGCAGACATCGCGACTCTGCCCGCGCTCGCTCGACCCTTTTGCCGCGAGAGGGCGCCGGCCGCGTGTAAGAGCTAAGAGGTGGCTGGCGGCCTGGCGCCCTGAGGCGGCATTTGGTGGGGTCAGCGTGCGGTGCTGAGTCTTACTCGTCGGCGCTGGGGCCAGATCCCAGCGCAGAACTCTGCAACGCTGGCATACAAACACAAGAAGACTAACCCTAACCCTAACCCTAACCCTAACCCTAGGTCAGCGTGCGGGGCTGAGAGTCTCAGTCGTCGGCGCTGTGGGGCCAGATCCCAGCGCAGAACCCTGCAACGCTGGCATATACAGACACAACAAGACTAACCCTGACCCTGACCCTAACCCTAACCCTAACCCTAACCCTAACCCTAAAACTAACCCACCCCCCAACTCCACACCGCAAATTTGAAAGATATTGTTGAAAATCAGGCCCGGCCACAAATTTCTTCAAAATTTTCGCAGGCGCTCCGCGCGCCTGCAGATTTTGAAATAAATTCGACAACATTGGTACCTGCAACCTGGCCCAAGGGAGGAATCGGACGGCGACGGCGGCGGCAAGGGACAGGGGCAGTGGCGGTGACCCAGGGATGGTGGCGAGCGGGATGCAGCCGGCGAGGCGAGGTGACAGGTGGGCGCGACCGCTGCGCGCTGCTCGAGTGCGCACGACAAAGCAGCTCTGATGCAGCCATGGTGACCTGCGTGCGCGGGGACGGCAAGGGTCGCGCCGCAGCCCGTGCTCACCGGGGGCTCAGTCTCGATGGGGAGTGGGGGGGGAGAGAGAGAGCAGCCAGGCCCGCGTACCGGCAATGCGAGACGACATTGACAGTTGGAGCCGCCCGCGGCTTGCACAGCGTTTGAAAGTTGTCGGGCTACGTGCGCATGTCGCGGGCGACGCCCGTCCGCAGCTGACACGTCGTGGTGACGATGATGGCGAGATGCATCACGGTGGAGAGGAGCAGCACGACGGCGCCAAAATTTCTTTCTTTCTGCGTGCCGGGCTGGATTCCAACTTTTTGCGGGGTAAGGTATGGTAGGGTCGGCGCCAAAAGGGTGGGGGGGTATGGTCCTGGCCGCCGGAGGCGACCTGCTCGACGGGTGGGGGGGTATGGTCAATCGCTGGAGCGGCCACGTTACAACAGGGTTCGAACCCAGTACACAGCCGCCCTAAGGATCCCTACACAGCCGCGGACACGATGCCGACTCACGGCGGCCCCGGCCGCTTCGATACTGTCGCGGGCCTTCTCGCCGCGACGCCGCCTCAACTTCGGCTCCTGGACAGCTCGCTGCCCGACGACGCCGAGCGCGCCGCTGTGCGCAGCTGCTGCGCTGGTACGCTTGCGTCTTGCATCGCACAGCTCGACGCTGCGATTGCACCGCATGCCGTCCGCATGATGGACGGGAGGCGGCGGAGGCGGAGGCCGTTCCAGCGGAGGTGACCATGGCGGAGGCGGCGCCGGCGGAGACCGCGCCCGCGCCCGCGCCCGAGGTGACCATGGCGGAGGCGGCGCCGGCGGAGACCGCGCCCGCGCCCGCGCCCGCGCTCGCACCGGCCGCGCCCGCGCCCGCGCCCGCGCTCGCACCGGCCGCGCCCGCGCCTGCGCCCGCGCCTGCGCCGGCACGCAAGGCCCTGGCGGCCTTTGCGGACATGCTCTGAGGGGTGAGCACGATTGCCGGCGGGTCACCTCGCGCAGACTGCATCGCGCGAACACGTGCCGCACGACCGGACGGCCTAACACGACGGTTACTGTACGCGCTCGTGTGGTGGGGTGGGGGGTGGGGGGGTATGGTCCTGCTGGCCAGAGGCGACGTCCTGTGCGGGTGGGGGGGTATGGTCGCGGCGCCAGGGCGCCGACCCTACCATACCATACCCCGCAAAAAGTCCGAACCCTGGTTTGCATGCCCGTGCATGCCCGTATGTGTGTAAATGCGACTGGAGGACCTGGACCGCTACTCGGTCGACTTCACCTTTGCTGGCGAGCTTCCCACTCCCGCCGAGCTCCTCAAGGTCGCGCGGCTCGCGGCGGACCGCGCAAACCGCGCAAACGCCGTGTCGGCGGATGCGCCCGCAAACAACGGCGGAGCGGTCGCGGCGGTGCCCGCCAGATCGGCGGCTCGGCAGCGGGAGGCGCCGCCGGCGCGGCCGCACAAGCGTCCACTGCCGCCGCCGAGCCAGCCGCAGCCGGCGGTGGCGCCTCCTCGCAGGCCGGAGCCTGCGCCGGCGAACGCTTGCGCTAGCAGCCAGGCCGGCGACAGCCCGGCCAAGCAGCGGCGCGCGGAGGCGGTGAGGAGGCTAGCGGCCGAGGTGCGGCTCGGCGCCGCATCGTTCCGATGGAACGACCGAAACGCCACAGCCGCGACCGGCGCTGCCGTGGCCTCTGTCCCCATCCCCTCTGCCCTGACCGCTGCGCCTCGAAGGCCGCCTCAGCGGCCCTCGGCGGCGGCGGCTGAGGCGAGAGCTGGACCGGCGGCGGCGGCGGCCGGAACGGCGGCGGCGGTGGGAGCAGCAACGGCGGCGGTGGCGCTAGGAGCGCCAGAAGAGTCTGCTCTCTCGCGCGCAATCTCACGCGCACAGGCCGTGGTCGCTAGCACCGCGTCCGTGCCGGCGGTGGGAGCAGTAACGGCGGCGGTGGGAACAGCAGCGGCGGCGTTGGCGAGGCGCGGGCGGTCGAGGCAGGAAGAGACAGGCCCGATCCCACCGAGTGGTGCCGGTGGAGGCGGGAACAGCGGCGGCGCCAGCGGCAACGGCACTTCACCAGGCGCTGCAGCAGACGCTCCAGCAGGCGCTGCAGCGGGCGCTGCAGCGGGCGCTGCAGCGGGCGCTTCAGCGGCGGCGGCGGCGGCGGCGGCGGCGTCCGCATCAGCGGCAGCGTCTGCATCAGCGGCGGGGGCGGCGGCGGACGTGCCGGTGGCAGCGCGCGGCGAGGGGAGGAGCGGCGCCGCCCAAGGGAGCGGCACCGCCCGGAGGAGCGACGCCCCGGCCCTTTGCGGCCAGAGCCAGCTGAGCGCCGCCGAGCACGCCGAGCTTCTCTCGCTCGCTGAGGCGGGCGCAGCGCCGGGCGAGGGCGGCGGCAGCGAGGCGGCGGCGCGGTACGCGGCGCTGTCGGCGCGGCTGCACAGCGAGCAGCGCACGTGGCTGAGCGAGCTGCAGTCGTCGCTGCTCTCCGAGGCGCCGTCGCGGTACACACAGCTGCCGGCCGGGACGGTGCGAGACACTTCCTAGACAGCTCCTAGACACCTCCTAGACACTTCCTAGACACTTCCTAGACACCTCTTTGTACACGGCTGCCGGCCTGGACGGTGCGCTCTTCGAGATCGGCCGAGATCGGCCGAGATGATCCGAGACCATGGACCACCCGAGATCACCCGAGATCACCCGAGGCTGGCCGAGATGTGCGCCGCAGCCTCGCACCCCCCCTCCCCCCCCGGGCCGCCCACCAACCGCCTCCTCCGACACCCTAACCCTAGCCTTAACCCTAGCCCAACCCATAACACAACCACGACCCAAGCCCCCCCCCCCACCACCACCACCACACACACACTCACAGGAGAGACTCGCCGACGAGCTTCGCGCGAGGAGCGCGCGCGCCGCCGCCTCGCGCTGCCGGCCACACTACTCGCTCCTCTCTAAGCTGGCGCGCGCCGCCCAGCCGGCAGCGGCGGCAGGCGGCGCCGCCAAGCTGCGGCATGTGCGACGCGTCGACTCCGCACTGGCCGCCGCTCCCCGCCGCTCCCCGCCGGCGCAGTGAACGGACCCCACCACCACCACCACGGAAGCCGTGTTGTCCCCTGCAGGTGCGCCCTCCCCCCCCGCAGCCCCGCCCCGTCCCCGCGCCACCCCTCTCCCCAAGGGCCTCCCGCCGTGCCCTCCCCCACCCCTCCCCCACCCCTCCCCCACCCCTCCCCCCACCCCTCCCCACCTCTCGCCGCAGGCTGGTCTCCCGCACCTCCCCCCCCCCTTCGACTATTTTAGTGGGCAGTTCTATAT
>NW_005200333.1:276566-278054 GCF_000372725.1 Emiliania huxleyi CCMP1516 | reverse complement strand
CTACCCACACCCCCCCAACACCCCTCCCCCCACCCCTCCCCCCGCAGGCTGGTCTCCCGCACTGGCGCCTCGCGCTGCCAGCCGCGCACCCGCTGCCAGAGGCGCCCCTGCTGCCGGCCGCTCCCGCGCCGCCGCCGCCGCTCGCGTCTTCCTCGGCGCCTCCTCCCCCGCCCGTCGCGTCTGACCGGAGGGCGATGAAGGCGCGGCGCGCGAGGGCGGCGGCCTCACACGTCCGCCACACGCACGCGACACGTCCGCGACACCCCTCCCAAGTAGGCGGCGCGCGAGGTCGGCGCCTCCTTCGTCGCCGCCTCCTCCGCGGTGAGCGCCCTGCTGGGCGGCATAGCGGCGGGCGCGCGAGGGGCCGCCGTCGATCTTCCGCTCACTGTTCGGCGGCCGACGAGCAGCGGCGCCGTGGCGCGCCTTGGCTCTCCCCCCAGCCCTGGCCGAGCGTGTGCCGGTCACGCCGGCGGCTGGTGCGATAGGTCGCTTACCTCGACAAGCCGCTGCCGCCAGCCACGTCGACGGCGCGCGCACGGGCGTGCCGCGCCTACTCGCACGCGCTGCGTTCGTGGCTGAGCGACGAGGGGCGGCGGCGAGGGGGCGGCGAGGGCGGCGGGCGTGAGGGCGGGACGGGCCGTGGCGGCAAGGGCTTCCGCACGCCGGAGAGGCGGCCCTTGTCGGGCCTCTCTTCACGGCTGCAGCTGTGAACAGGGTTCACGTACGAGCTCGTCGAGGTTGGCGAAGGCGAGGAGTCGCTGTGCGGCGTGGTGCGATGCCGCGTGGACGCGCTGCTGCAGCCGCCGCGCGGCTCGGAGGAGCGCGAGGCGGAGGCGGAGGGCTGCGCAGAGGCGGCCGAGGCGGGAGCGGCCGGCGGCGGGGTGGCGTGTCGAGCAAAGGTGCGGATGGAGCACCTTTCCCCACATCTCGCCAGATCTCTCACCATATCTCCCCACATCTCGAAGGTGCGGATGGAGTACCTTCGGTCCTCGCACGGGCTGCTCGAGGCGACGACGGCCGCCGAGGCGCTGCACCGCTGGACCCACTTGGCCGTGCGCGGAGTCGGCGGGGCGAGCGGAGGTGGGGCGGGCGGAGGCGAGACGAGCGGAGGAGAGGGGTCCGCCGGCGGCAACGGAGCGCCGCCGGCTGCTCTGCTGCTCGGGCAGGAGAGCGCAGAGAGGCGCGCTGCAAAAGCCCCTCGCGTGCTCTCACCTCGGAGAGCGCCTCGCCGCAGGCCGACTACCCGACCGGCTGCCTCTCGGCCATCCGCCTCGTCGCCGACGGCGCTGCCCTCCTCCCGCTCTCGACTGCAATGCCCGGCGCCGCGAGCCGGCGCGTGCGACTCCCCCCCCTCCCCAGAGTCGCCCTGCCGGCGGTGCGGCTTGGCCCGGGCCGTCGTTGTTCGGCCCGTGGCGCGCGCCCAGCCCGTCGGGCTGGTCGGCCGCCGCCCCCCGCGGTCTGGTGTCGTCCTCGTTCGCCGGGTGCTGG
>NW_005200333.1:238695-276171 GCF_000372725.1 Emiliania huxleyi CCMP1516 | reverse complement strand
CTCGGCGCTGCCGGCAGCGGAGGCGGCTTCGACACGGCGGCGGCGATGGCGACGGCCGGTGCCCGCTCGGACGCCAAGACGTTCGTTAGTCCGGACCCGAGCCCCCCGCCGCCACTCGATGTCGACGGCGGCGGGCTTGCGTGGCGCTCCCGGTTGGTGGCGAGCCGCCAGGGCACGGACTCCGCCCCGACGCCGTCGTGGCTGCGTCTCGGGCGCGCGCCCTTCACATTCGACCCCGCTGAGACGGCTGCCCACCAGAGGGGCCGGGAGGCGCTGGAGGGCGGCGAGGCGAGCAGGGGCGCTGCACCAGCCAAAGGCGGCGGCCGTAAGGGGGGCGGCAAGGGGGGCGGCAAGGGGGGCGGCAAGGGGGGCGGCAAGGGCGGCGGCGGCGCCTCGCGGGGCGGCCGCGGCCGCGGTCGGGGTGGGGGTGGACAGAAGGGAGGAGGGCGGAAGGGCGGTGGAAGGGCGCAGAGAGGAGGGGGCGATTGAGTCACGGATCAGCGCATCGATTTTTGGTGTTCACACCCTTGTGTCGCATATGAATTATATGATACTTCATACTCCGTGAAGCGTAGAGACAAATACTGCATTTTGAATAAGACGTTAAGAGTGAGTCCTGGTGAACTCTCTCCACGCACGCCGCCTATAATCTATGGACTATGCCACGGAAACACCGCTGCCCGCGCCAGCTAGCACCTGCTCGCGTCCACGCTCCACGTGCCGCTCGCCCAGTCGACGGTGTACTCGCACCGGCGGTACGCGTCGTCCTCCCACGGCAGCTTCGGGTAGCGCGCGCCGCGGTCGGCGTACACCGCCTCGACGGTGGTGAGCCTCGCCTCCCAGCTCGGTCGCTCGAGCCAGCAATCGCCCGCCTCGTCCACCGGCCGCGTCGCGTGCGTCGCTCGCAGCAGCTCGCGCATGTAGGCCCACGCGGAGGTGGTCCCTGGGCCGCGGGCGCTCGTCGAGGTGTAGTGGAGGTCTTGGTCGCGGCTGCCGACGGCGTCGCGCATCGCGGCGACCCACGCCTGGCGCCGCGCCGTCGCCTCCGCGCCGTGGAGCGCTGCGTCGGGCTTCGCCCACTGCTCGGCGAGGAAGGCGGCCTGGCACTCGAAGAAGGGGATGGGGCACGGCACGGCGAGGGGGATGCCGACGAAGCCGAGGGTGGGCCGCGCGGCGTGCCTACGCGACATGTCCAGGACAACTCCCGGACCAGTCCTGGACCCGCCCGGGAAGGGCCGCGCGGCGTGCATGAGGTGCTGGTAGAGCGGCGTCACGAACCGCTCCCCCTCGAAGGTCAGCCCGCAGGCCGTCTCGTCGAGGAAGGGGAAGGAGTAGACATAGCCGGTCGCGAGCACCACCTTCGTCACCGGCGGACCCTCAACCTCCTCCTCCTCCTCGCCGCCGCCGCCGCCGCCGCCGCGGGGCGCGGCGAGGCGGCCGTTGCGGCAGAGGCGCGTGCCGAGCGGCACGTGCGTCACCGCCTCCGCCGCGTGCGTGGTTGCGCTCGTGCACTTCTTCTCTAGCACATACACCCACTCCGCGACACCGTAGAGCATCCGCGCGATGTCGACCCCCGAGGAGCGGCCGCCGACGACGAGCACGCTCTGCCCGCGGAAGTCGTCGGGGTCATCGTAATGCAGCGAATGGGTGATGCGGCGTGCCGCGTCGCCCGCGAGCCAGTTCTCCTCGCCCGGCAGCGACGGCATGTACGGCTTGTTGTAGTGACCGGTGGCGACGACGACGGCATCGAAGACGTCCGAGTGCGCCACGTCGTCGACCGTCCACTCGACCGTCCACCGAGGCGCGCCTTCGCTCGCGGCGGGCGCGACGCGCGTCACCGTCGCGCCAAAGGTGGCCAGCTGCAGCAGCCCGAACTCGCGCCCGTACGCCTCGATGTACTGTCCCAGCATCTCCTTGGTGATGTAGGAAGGCACGCTGGAGGCAAAGTCGAGGTCGGGAGACTGCATCACGACCGTGGGCAGATTGGTGTGCAGACCTTTGTACACCACGTCGTTGGTCGGGTTGTCTGCCCACACGCCTCCAACCGTCGAGCCTGACTCGAAGATGGTGGCGTCGTGGCCAGCACGCTTGAGGAAGCGCGCGGTCACGACGCCGGCGCTGCCGCCGCCGATGACCGCGACGCGGCGCGAGAGGCGAGGGGCAGAGGTCGTGGCGACGGATAGCACGGCGGCGGCGGCGGAGCACATACACACACTGTTGTGTCGTGGCGAGCTAAATCCTGTGGCGAGGGTGCCGTGCGTGCCCTAGCGTGGGGCCTGGGCCGTCGAGCAGTCTCGGGCGACAAGAAAACGCGCAAAAAATCGTCGCCGCTGTGCCTCTTTGCACCGCTGGCGACGCTGTCTCGTCTCGGCCGCCGATGCGACTCGCATGGGCGGCAGCCTCCGTACGACGGAGACCCGCCGAGACGGAGACAGCGTCGCCAGCGGCGCAAAGAGGCAGCGTCGCCATGCTTTTGCGAAAGGTCTTCTTTCTTGGTTGGATGGAGTGCATCTGTGCGAGGAGTTTTGTTGTAAAATAGCGCTTGCGCTTCGGCGGTAGTGATCTGATCACCCGAATACCACGTTCGGATCGCTCCTCATCGCAAACCCTGTCAGCAGTTCACCTACGGGTATGTTCGTAAGAGCTACATACACTGGAGAGAGAGAGAGAGCAACACCGAAGAGCGCGCCCGCCTTGCAAACATGGGCTGCAAGCAACGCTAGGGTGCCCACAGGGCCCAAAAAAAGAAAGGAAAAAGAAATGGGCGAACCTCGATCGCAGCACTTCGTGTTGGAGAGTCGAGAAATTGAGAGTGTGACTAGGAGGGTGGGACGCTGGGGATTCTCAAAGGTATACCCTTGCAATGGCCGGATCCAGCCTTGAAAGTACGAGATCGCGCGCGCTTCGCGCGCTGCACCGCCTGTTCTCCGCGGCTGAGTGACGACGCATGCCGTGTGCCAGCAGAGTTGGGCGCGCGCGGCGCGACGGCGCCCGCGAGGGAAGGCGCGGGTGCAGCGGCCGCCGGTGGTCGTACCGCCCGCCAGCCGGCGCACTGAGCCCTGGTGTCGAGGTGTCGAGGCCCGGTGTCGAGGGTGTCGAGCTGCTGTCGAGGGGTACAGTAGAGGTGTCGAGGCCTGTCGAGGCCTGTCGAGGCCTGTCGAGGCCTTTCGAGGCCTGTCGAGGCCTGTCGAGGCCTGTCGAGGCCTAGCGGAGAGAGGGTGTGGTGTCCCGTCTAGTGCTTCGTGCCGTGGAGGGGCAGTCGTCGAGCTGGCTGAGCTCGTCGAACGCCCCTCAGGTGCCTGCGCACCGACCACCCCCCGGTGTTTTGACACCATTATTCAGTATATTAACCTCGCGGCCGCCTAGATAGACTGAAAGAGCTAGACACCGCAGGAGGCAAGGCGACTACTACTGCTGCTGCTGCTGCTGGATGCTGCTGCTGCTGCTGCTGCTGCTGATGCTCCTGTTGCTGCTAGATACGAATTCGCGCCCGCCCGCCCGCCCGCCTGCCCGCCCGCCCGCCCGCCCACCCGCCCACCCGCCCGCCCGCCCACTCTCCCCCTCCCCCCCCGCTCCTGATTGCCATTCCCCCAACACGCCTAGCACTCGAATATACAGGCGCTCGATTCTCCCACTCGCTGCCTACTCGCTGCCTCGAGGGAGGAGGGGAAGACGTCGTGCGGGCGCCACTGCGCTAGCCGGCCTGAGGCCCCTCCCCGAAAGGCAAGCATTAGACCCATGCAACCGAGACCCCTCCCCACCACCCCGAACCCCCCACCCCCTTGCTCCCCTCCCCCCCTCGGGAGGGCCGAACTGAGGCGCCCGTGGGGACCCTGCAATTCCCTTCCCCTCTCGGAGGGGGCCGGACGGAGGCGTACCCCGAGGGCCCCGCTCTTTCCCTCGCATAGCGGCCACTCTTCGGATCGCTGGTCGAGCGACCCGGGGGATGCCCCGCGCGCCTGACCCAGGCGCGAGAAACGAATCTGCGAGGCGTGGCCGCTCATGCGGCCCGATGGGGAGGAACGGGGCGAGCCCCCTCCAACCCACCCGCGCTAGGTCTCGGGTTTGACGCATGGGGTCACTCCCGCGAAACCCGTGAACTAGCCGGGGCAGTCGGAGAAGGGGCAACTCCGTGCACTGACGGTCGGCCGTCAGAAAACACGCCTGCGTGGCTCGGGTTACACCAATCCTCGCTACCCAACGCGGCCAAAGGATATCCACCTCGAGAACCTCGAGAACCTCGAGGCATGTTGTGCGAGTATATGGGACAAAAGCGTCGAAAATGTCCAAAAAAGCGTGTCTGGAGTTTGTGGCAGCCCCACAGCCGGCGCGCGCTGCCAGGAAGCACCGCTCGCGTGTCGGCGGCACTCCCTGGAACCCAGTGAGTGCCGCGAACCGACCAGACCGAATAGGCTCGACGCCGCGCTCGCTGTGGGGCTGCCACAAACTCGCCGCCGAGCGTGCCACCGAAGGCGTCCCGTCGGAGGTGATGGAGTGTGAGACCTGAGGCTACGGAGGTGACGCCTGAGGTACCGGACCGTGCACGGCGACTCAGCCGGCGACCGCCACGGGCTCAGACGAGACTTCTCGACGCGTTCCGGCTCAGCTTCACCGTGGTCCTCGGGCGTCTGTCGACGTCAGGACCACCCATACAGCTCGCGGGTTTGAGGTCGCAAGGACCAAGATGGTGGCGTTTGGACATCCCAACCATCACACAAGACAGCCTGTAGGTGATGGCGGGACGGCGCAGTGTTTGTGGCACTCGGCAGTAGGCACCCGCGGCACAGCCCCGCTGTCGGCTCTCGCGGGCTGCGGAACCGGCCCCAGAAGGGGACGGTCCGGGCGAGTGTGGCAGCTCCTGCGCTAGTATGGGCACCCTCTATCATAGCACTACTGATCCTGGTCATTAGATCTGCCAGGAATAGCGTCAGGAGCCGGTACGAGTCAAAACCCCTCATATTTGAGACATCGTGTCCCATATACTCGAGCACAACGAGCCACTACGGATTCTCGATTGTACCAGACCCCCACCAATGTGCGCTGGATTAACGCAGAGACCATGGCCATGAGCGGGGAGGACCAGCTCCTTTTTTGCCCATCTCTACTACTGAGATATCCGTTTTCATTTCATTTTGTTTCTGTTAGGCGGCTCGCCACCCTGTCCAGGCCTAGCAGCCTAGGACTGAACGACGATCACTGTCGGCTTCCCGCTGGGTCGCCTCTCGGCTGAGCTGCTCAAACCACGCGGACTGTTCGCGATACCGGGATATCATGACGAACCCAAAAACGCACATTCCGACCGTCGAGTAGACCACGATGAAGGGTCCACTTGTCTCGACAATGAAGAGGAGCATCTCAAGCATCGCGAGGCTCATGCCGGCGACAAAGATGACGACTGGCCAGCCGAGGTAGGCTGAGTGATCGACGATGTACCGCTCGAACTCTTCGGGCGTTCCAAGCTTCTTGATGACCATGCATATCAGCACGGAGTCGAGGACGGAGGCGAGCATCAGAGCAATCGAGGTGACTCCGGTAACAGAAGCTCCTGCTTGGTACCACGAGGTTGCGTCCGAGTAGTCGAGCTCGACCAGCACTGTCAGGGCCGCGCCGACCATCAGGGCGGCGATGATGGCGAGATTGCCGTAGTATCCGCTCATTCGGTCATGAGCAACGGTCGTGCCGTTTTCACGCAGCAAGCGCAGCCAGGCGGACGAGATCTTTTCGCGCGAAATCTGGTCGACGATCTGACCGATGCCCTCATCTGTGATCTGGTCGACAAGCAGCTTGTGGGCTGGCTCCTCGCCCGTGCTGGGCATTCGCGGCGAGCCTAACCGCCACGACGGAAGTCGAGCACGCAGCAAGTCCGCCGACGCCGGGGGTGGAGGACGTGCGTTGTTTCCGTTTTCTTTTGAGCTAGCCTTCGATGTATTGTTACGAAACAAAAGCAAGGCGGACATGGGGCGATGTTGTGCGATGCTCCCCATAAAAAAGAAAGAAAGAAAACAGACAACCCAAGGGAGGGATGGGAGGACGGCACGCCGCCACCACACAGGGATTTTAAGGAGAGGTGTGTGGTGCGCTATCCGTCGCCCACCCTAGGGAGTCTGCCTCTTCCTATCTCTCTTCGCAGTCTCTCGCTGATTCTCGCTGCAATCTTCATGCCACCACGCGGTCGTCCCATAAAGAAACCACACCGAAGGTGGCTAATTTTTCCCTTCTTTTCCTGGCGACATATACGCACACACGTATACACACATACACGTGTGCACGTATATGTCCCACCGCACCGCCATCGCCAGCTACCTCGGCGTTGGCACAGCCTTTGCTCTCTACACGCTCGACGAGGTGCTCGACCTCCGGCAGTGGCGAGTCGCGTGCCACCGAGTGAGCGCACCGAACCTGAAGTCGCCGGTGGCGCTCTCGCTCAGCGCTCGCACGCGACCGCCGCCGATCGGCGCGATGGATTGGCCCGCCGGCCGTGTGCTGCTCCAGCTCGCGCTGGAGGGCGACGGCACGACAGCGCTGTCCCCTATTCCGGCCCGAGGCGCCACCGTGCTGGAGATCGGGTCCGGGATCGGCACCGCGGCGATCGGCCTCGCGCTGGCGCTGCAGGCGGAGCGCGCCGAGGAGCACGGCGCAGCGGAGGCCTCCTCCGCCTCCTCCGCGCCGACTGCGATAGTTGCGACCGACATCTGCTCCGACAGCCTCGCCAACCTCGCCGCCAATGCCCTCTCCCACGGCCTCCGCGTGGCGGGCGAGGGCGAGCAGCCGCCGGACGGCTCCATCGGCGTGGCGCGGTGGGACGCGTCCGCTGCAGACGCTGCTCGCTCGCTGCCGCTGGTCGCGCCCTCTCGCCTGACGCACGTGCTCGGCGCCGACGTCGTCTACTCAGGGGGCGCGGCGGGCGTGGGCGAGGAGTGCGGCGGCGAGTTCGTGGCGACGCTGCGAGCGCTGCTCGAGGCGCAGCCGCAGCTGCAGGCGGACGACGCCGCCTCCGCGCGCCCCTCGTTGCGGCTCCCTCGCGCGTGAACGACGTCTCTTCACACCTGCAGCGCTGCAGACAGGTGACCCTCCTCCTGGTCAACCGCTTCTCCGGCGGCGCCGTGTCCGCCCTCTCGCACATCGCCGGCGTGGCGCACGAGAGCACCTCGCTCGACGCCTCGCTCGGCCGCTTCGAGCGGCAGGCCGCCGCCGCGGGCCTTCGCCTGCGGCGCGGGCCGGTGCCCGAGGCGGTCGCGGGCCGCGTGCGCGCCGAGCAGAGCCTGGCGACGCGCGCGCAGTGGTGGCTCGCCGCGTACTGGGACGGGCTGCTGCTGTACCAGGTGAGCCTGGAGTGTGGCTCCATAGACACGTAAGTACGCAATTTCCAGGCCTTCTTTTTCTTCTTCTTGCCGCTCTACCGGGACTCAGTCAGTCCCAGGGCAGGGCATACGTAGCCGCATACGGTTCGCCGCATACGGTTCGCCACGAGCGATGATCGCGCTGGAGCCTCACGTCCAGGCGGTGCTCGCCTCGACACCTCTCGACTCGCTCTCCACCAAGAGCCTGCGCACGCGCCTCGAGTCGCGCCTCGGCCTCAAGTCGGGCGCACTCAAGGAGCGGAAGCACGAGATTTCGCGGCTGCTCACCGCTGCACGTGACCAGCCAGCGGGCGCGCCGTCCGCTGCCCCGTCCGCCGCCCTGTCCGCCGCGCCGCCGCTTGCTCGCCTCGTTGCGCCGCCCAAGCGGTGTGCGCGCCGAGCCATGTTTTGCGACTGCTGCGGCGCCCTGCTGCGTGAGCCAACGCAGACGGGCACCAGCGTCGAGTGCCATCTATGCGGGGCAGGGGTGGACGCGGCGGAGTTCGAGGCGCTTGTCGTGACCACAGCCGGCAAGGACCACGTCCTCGGCGCCAACCTCGCTCGTGGCGGCGTGCAGGCAGACACCTCCGTTCCACCGCCAGTAGCGTCCCACGCACGCGACACGGACGCGGCCACGCGCCTGCGGCCATGCACCCTCGCACGGCCATCGCACCACCAGCCGGGCGGCCGGCCCACCGCCGCTCGTCACGGCCAGACCCCACAGCCTGCGCCGCAAGGTGTGGCTGACCCGGAGGCCTCCCGCCCGCTGCTCCGCCTCCCTGCTCGAGCCCCCTCCCGCATGCGCAGGCGAAGCGAGCTCGCGCGGTCGTCAAGGAGGCGTGCCCTCAGTGCGCCCACCCGGAGCTGCAGTACTACACGATGCAGCTGCGCAGCGCCGACGAGGGGCAGACGGTTTTTTACGAGTGCGAGAAGTGCGGCCACACGTACTCGACAAACACCTGACGAGGACCTCTCCACAAGCACCCTCGCAGCCTTGCAGGAAAACTCCATGCCTCCCTATCAATAGAGTGCGTACTATGTAGACATGCGTCCCCGTGCGTCCGTGCAACCCACGTAGTTGCTCACCTGCAGTGCTGTGCGGGTGGGGTCGTAGTGGCTTTCGTAGTACCGGTCGAGGCGGTAGCATGCTCTGTTGAGACGAAAGATGATGGCTCTGCATTCGGCCATCTGAGTGCACCAGCCACGGCATGCCTCGATGGAGCTGCTAAACTCGGGACGGTTCCCGTCGTTGGGCCCGGGCGAGGAACCGGGGATCGGCTCAGACCAGCAGCCGACGAGCGTGGCCAGGCTAGATGGCGACGGCGGCGGTGGTGCTGATGGTGAAGGCGGCGGCGGCGGCGGCAGACTCTGCTGCGATGCGTGTGCCTGAGAGACGTTCGCAGCTATCGGTGGCAGTGTGCATGCTGCTCCAGCCACGTAGTTGCTCACCTGCAGTGCTGTGCGGGTGGGGTCGTAGTGGCTTTCGTAGTACCGGTCGAGGCGGTAGCATGCTCTGTTGAGACGAAAGATGATGGCCCTGCATTCGGCCATCTGAGTGCACCAGCCACGGCATGCCTCGATGGAGCTGCTAAACTCGGGACGGTTCCCGTCGTTGGGCCCGGGCGAGGAACCGGGGATCGGCTCAGACCAGCAGCCGAGCGGCCCCCAAGCAGTAAGCGATGCCAGCGGGAGCGGCAATGGCGGCAGTAAGGGTGATGGCAGCGGCGGTGGTGCCAGGGATGACGGTGTGCATGCAGCTCCGGCCACGTAGTTGCTCACCTGCAGTGCTGTGCGGGTGGGGTCGTAGTAGCTGTCGTAGTACCGGTCGAGGCGGTAGCATGCTCTGTTGAGACGAAAGATGATGGCTCTGCATTCGGCCATCTGAGTGCACCAGCCACGGCATGCCTCGATGGAGCTGCTAAACTCGGGACGGTTCCCGTCGTTGGGCCCGGGCGAGGAACCGGGGATCGGCTCGGACCAGCAGCCGAGCGTGGCCAGGCTAGATGGCGACGGCGGCGGTGGTGGTGGTGGTGGTGGCGGCGGCGAGGGTGGAGGTGGCGATGAAGATGGCGGCGGGGGCGACGGGGGCGACGGGGGCGGTGGTGGCCGTGGCGGTGAGGTGGAGGGCGAGGGTGGCGGTGTTGACGGCGATGGCGGCCGCGGCCACCCCAAGGGCGGCGGCTGCGGCGAGGGTGGTGGTGGCGGTGGTGGCGGTAAGGGTGAGGGAGGCGGTGGTGGCGGCAAGGGTGAGGGAGGCGGCGGTGGCGGCAGCGGCGATGGTGGTGGCGGCGGCGGCAAGGGTGAAGGAGGTGGTGGAGGTGGGGTTGGCGAGGGCGGCGGCGGTGACGGCAGCGGCGAGGGTGGCGGCGGGCTCGGCGGCGGCGGCGGCGGTGGCGGCGGCAAGGGTGGGGGAGGCGGTGGAGGTGGGGTTGGCGAGGGCGGCGGCGGTGACGGCAGCGGCGAGGGTGGCGGCGGGCTCGGTGGGCTCGGCGGCGGCGGCGGCGGTGGCGGCGGTAAGGGTGAGGGAGGCGGTGGCGGTGGGGGTGGCGAGGGCGGCGGCGGTGATGGCAGCGGCGAGGGTGGCGGCGGGCTCGGCGGCGGCGGCGGCGGCGGCGGTAGCAGTCCTGGAGGCGGTGAATCACCGGACGGCCGCGAGAGACCGGCGGCGGAGCATTGCTCGGTAGTAGGCATGCAAGTTCGCTTGTTGTCCTGCGTCCGACAAATACCCTGTACTATTGGCGACGAGCCTGTAGTCTGTGCGTTGCAAGGCGTTCCCTCTGGAATGAAGCGCACGTCAAAGCTCGCGCCAAAGTAAGCGAATCCCGAGACGCATTGTCCGATTCTCCCTCCAGAGGTGAATTTGCAGTGTTGCGAGCACGCCACGTCTGGGTCGCCCTCTGCCGCGGAACCAATCGGGCATGTGAGCGTGTCCACCTCGACCGTGCTGGAGTCCAGCCTGTAGCCGCACAAGCTCTGCCAAACCTGGCACGTGCCGCGGCGACAGTACCCTCTTCCACCGCCGCAAGGGGCAGAGGCTGTCTTGAAGGAGCAGTCCTCGTTGCAGCACTCCCCAGAGGAGCACACCGCCCCGGGCACAAACATGCAGGTCGCTCTGTCGCAACAGGCTGAGTCGTCGTCGCACTCTTCGCGGTCGTCTATCAAGCCATTCCCACAGGCGGTGCCTTGTGCGACCACGCAAGCACGCTGGCTGCCCTCAGAGGTCACTATACAAGTGCCACTGGCACCGCTCGGATGCGTGCAGTGGGTCCCTTCTGGCAAGTAGAGGCTCAAGTCGAATCTGGTCGCTGGAAAGTGGGTCGTGTCGAGGCAGGAGCCGTCGGCTCGCCTGCACGTCATTGCGCACGCCCCGCGTGGGTCGTTTGGCGACGCCGCTCCGACAGGGCATGCGTTCGTGTCGAGGGAGACCGACGCGCCGCCAAAGGAGAAGCGGGAGCAGAGGCTCATAGATTGATCACACTTGCCGCTGTTGCACCAGCCGGCGCCGCCGTCGCATACGTGCCTCGCACTCTTCAGCGTGCAGTCATCGTTACAACACTCACCACCTGAGCATAGCGCCCCTACTGCCAGCCGGCAACCTGAGCAGCACCGCGAGTCGTCGTCACACTCCTCGTGCGATATGAGGTCAATCATGCCATTGCCACAGTCAGTCATGCACGTCGAGGAGCGACGCGCGTCTTCGGTGCACGTGTACCCGCACTCACGACCACAGGCTGCGTCGCAGCCGTCGCCGCTAATCGTGTTGCCATCGTCGCAGCCCTCCTCGCCGCCGTAGCTGAGCGACCCATCCCCGCAGATGGACTCGCCTGAGACGAGGCACGTTTGTCCTGGCCTGGCCAGCTCGTTGTTCACATTCTCACATACCAGACCGTCGTCGTAGAACCGGTGGTGTTCGTAGTTGTAGCTCATCAGCCCTCCTTGGTCGAAGGTGTGGTCCGCGCCAAATAAGTGTCCGACCTCGTGCGCGAAGGTGCGCCACGTCTTGCTGCCCCACCATGAAGTGAGTGCGACGGGGCCCATACACGCGGCAGGGTCCTCCTCGGGGCCGCACCGCTCGGAGTAGGAGAAGGACATGGCGGCCGCGTTGCCGTTGGGGAGGCGCACGTCGCACGTGTTGTCGCACGGGGTGCCGGAATCCGAGACGTAGCCGCGGTTGCCATCGAGCGTCTGGCAGGTGCGCCCCCAATAGGCGATGCCAATGGTGCCGGTGGGCGGGAAGCAGTTTGTGAGGAGGTGCCAGTGGCCGCAGTCTGGGCACGGTGGCGCCACGTTGAGCCACGACGCCATACGCTGCAGCATCTTCTTGGGGCCTCCCTGCGCCTCGACCGTGATGGTCTCGCCGCCGGAGAGAAGGTGCCCCTGCACTGGCGTGTACGCGTCCGCAAGCGCGGCGCCACACCGGTTTCGCTGCCCCGGCACGGTGGGCGCAAAATTGGGCCCCGTGTCGGCAAAGTCGCCGCAGCCGTCGACGTTGATGATCACCGTGCCCAGCTGGAACTCGATGCCGACCTGGTCGCGGTACACGAGATTGGTACTACTGATGATGGATGCAATCTCCCTGAGCGCAGCGTCCCTCCCCCCGGCAGCAGCCGTGAAGCCCCAGTCTGAGATGATGCCGAGCTTCGTGGTGTAGAATTCAGGCGCCACCGGGCAATCTGCCATGCGCCCGTGAGGCGGCCCTGTGTGCTCCAGCCGGCGGCGGCGGCGGGAGTCAGGGATGGCCCGTCCAAGGAGCGGCTTGGTGCTGCTGTGAAGCGCCTCGTCCCAGCCGGTGGCGTTGGCCGACGCAGAGCCGGTCACCTCCGTCCGCGCGTCCGCACGGTAGATGATGTACTGCCCAGGCAGCAGCGACCGTCCGAGCTCAAAGGAGTCTGCACTCTCGACGATTAGGTCAACCTCGGACGAGTGAATGTGCATGCGCAGCGCGTGCTGGGGACCCAGCGCGGTGGCGCTCACGCCACCGGGCACGCTCTGCCTCAGCCCTCCGACGCCGACGCTCTCAAGGAGGCGCCCTCGGAAAGTGGGAAGCGAAGGAAGCATCATCGTCTGAGTCTGGCAGCCCTCATTGACGAGCAACTGTGCGTCCTGAGCCCAAAGGCTCACTCGCGAGAGCTGTGTCTCGTAGAGACCGGACGCCGTGCGGAACGAGACTTGAAGATGCCGCGCCTGATTGCACAGGCGAGGGCGTGCGGCACTGCAGCTATGGCCGCACATGCTATGTGCGAGAGAGCGGGCGGCTAGCTAGAGCCGACCTCGTTAGACAGAGCGGACGTGGCTCGCCCATCGCTCAGTATGGCGAGATCTCGCGCGATCTCGTACTCGCGCGGCAGCGCATGTGCGGCTGCGCGCTGCAACAGCAGCCCGAGCAGGGCACAGGCAGCTCGTCGCATCGCAGCCGGTCGACGCCTTCTACGGAGCGACGGCAAAACGTAAGATTCGGAAGCACTTGATCGAGCCGCAACTCGAGCCGCAACTCGCCTGATTGTGCGGAGATTGCGGAATTTCACGAGCGAATGCCCAACAAGTTACGCCGAAGGGGTGTGGGGCGGGTGGTGGCGAACGAAGAGAGCGCAGCACACAGCATCATATTGACAACGGACGGACAGCACACACAGTACACACACACAGCACCATGCTCCATGGTACCGTACCCAAGTACTGGCTCTTATTTTTAGTTCTTTTTGCACCGAACGCGTCCCTCCCAAACTATTACTCGGTCTCTTGCAAATAGTTTGGTTGTGGCAGATTTTTTTGAGAGCGCCTTCGTTGTTAATAAGAAAAAGGAGGCCTTGTCACAGTCACACACACACACACACACACACACACACACACACACACACACACACACACACACACACACACACACACACACACACACACACACACACACGCGCGCGCGCGCGCGCACACACACACACACACACACACACACCACACACACACACACACACACACACACACACACACACACACACACACACACACACACACACACACCGCGCCGCGCCGCGCCGCGCCGCGCCGCGCCGCGCCGCGCCGCGCGCACACGCCCACCGCCCCTTCTAGGTGGGGGAAAAAAGGTGGAAAACAGACGAGGAGTCAGGAGATGGGAGGCCCCTTGGAGCACTTGGAGTGCAGTCATCAGCCTCACATCCAGGGCCGGGGAGCTCAGAAGCGCACCCAGCGGGCCGGATGATCGGGATCGGGTTGCGGGCAAGAAAGCCCTAGCCCCGGGGGTGCGCGTTCGCAGGGCAAGGGCCGTAAAGTAAACACAGGTCTCCGAGGGTTGGCTCCGTGTACCGGGTTTCCCCTTAACTTCACAACCCCTGGCGAGGTACTCCCACGCCTCTCGGGGTTTTTGTCTGGCCGAGTCAACCCGAGATGCTGGGGCGAGCCTCGGCGAGACTGCGTCAGCTGTTCCCACAGCAGGCTGGAAGTCTAAACAGCGATACGCTGATTTTTTCCCTTTCGGCCACGCCGTTGCTGGCAGGCACGCCGGTAGCTGCAAGCGACAGGCAGATGCAGGTACAGGATTCGAACCTCGCTGAGCCGTTAGTCGGGTCCGCGTCGGCGATGGAGGCTGGCACGAAGCGTGGCCCCATGCGCGCCACCCGGGCAGCCGCGCTTGCGGCGGAGCGTCAGCGGCTGGGCTCGCGGCTGTGGAAGGTTGGCGTGCTCGTGCGGCTCATCACACTCCTGAACGGGTTGCTGCTGGTGGGCACGGCGAGCTACATGGTGTGGCGCGAGGTCTCTCTGGAGGAGGAGGAGGGCAGCAAAGAGGCTGGCACGAAGCACAGCCCCTTCGAGGGCATGCTCCCGGACCAGGTAATCGAGCACCTTCCCGCCAACGTCGTGCTCCGCACCGTCCTGCGGCGGTCGATGGCGATTCTGGCCGGCGTCGCGATGATCGCGCTCGAGGTGTGGACCGCGGCGGCCGAGGGCGCGACGCGCGCCGCCTTGGGGCTCGCCTTTGGGCCGGGCGGTCGCTTCTGCCTCTTTTGCCTCGCGGCGCTGCTATGTGCACCGATGGTGCTCTCGCCGCCTCGCCCGCCGCCGCCTCGCCCGCCGCCGCCTCGCCCGCCGCCGCCTCGCCCGCCGCCGCCTCGCCCGCCGCCGCCTCGCCCGCCGCCGCCTCGCCCGCCGCCGCCGCCGCGCCGCGCCGCCGCCGCCCTCCCCGCGCGGCTCTGCAGACGGACCTCGAGCACAGCTAACCCTAACCCTAACCCCTACCCTGACCCTGACCCTGACCCTGACCCAACCCTGACCGCACAGATGGACCTCGAGCACAGCTTGGAGGACGGGTACGTCTCGTGCGGCGCGGTGGGCGTCACGCTGGTCGCCGGGCTGCTGCAGGCTCTCCTGCTCTGCTGCTTCCCCGCCTACCGCACCCACTGCGTCGCCGACCTCGACAAGGACTCCCCTCCCCCCCCCCGCCGACTCGTGCCGCCCGCCTCGGCCCCGGAACCCGCCCCGAGCCTTCGACTGTAGGACAAGTTCTCGCTCGACTCCTCCGCCTTCCCGCAGGCCCGCGAGATATGGGGAGATGTGGGGAGATGTGGGGAGATGTGGCGAGATGTGGGGAGATGTGGGGAGATGTGGGGAGATGTGGGGAGATGTGACGAGATTACTCCGCCTTCCCGCAGGCCCGCGCCTGCGAGTCGCCCTCCCCCAGACCCACTCCTAGAGGGGCGGCGCGGCGGGGGGAGCAGCCTCCCTTCCCAGCCCGGCGGCGTCTCCCCTCCGCACAGGTCTACCGCGCGGGACCACCGAACCCTGACCCTGACCCTGACCCTGACCCTAGCCCGAACCCTCACCCATACCCATACCCTGACCCTGACCCTGACCCTAACGCAGGTCTACCAGCGGGACGACGGCGTGCACCTGCACGTGGGGGTGCTGCTGCCCGGCTTCTCGCAGCAGGAGGAGCTCAACATGACTGTCAACACCTCCGAGGCCTAGCCGAGCCCCGGCCGAGAGGAGATGCGGAGATGCGGAGATCGCGCAAGAGGTGGTGTGCAGAGATGGAACGGAGATCTCGCCGAGATCGACCGCCCTCGCCTGTCGAGGTGGCGTGTCGAGGGCGGCCTCCCAGAGAGGGAGAGAGAGAGAGGGGGGGAGCGAGAGAGAGGGAGCGAGAGAGAGAGAGAGAGAGAGAGAGAGAGAGAGAGGGGCGCCGCGCGGTGTCCCGACCCGCGCCGCTGTGGGCAGGTGGAGCTCGTGGGCGACATCTCCAAGTAATTAATTAATTAACTATTAATTAATTCCTCCCAGGTGGAGCTCGTGGGCGACATCTCCAAGATGGAGGCGCCCTTCGGCGCGTCGGTCGACACGTCCACTTCGGTCGGCGGGCCGATCGGCCCGTTTGCCCGCGTGGTGAAGCTCGAGCAGCCGGTGGACTGCTCGTAATTAACTAATGAACTAGTAATTAATTACTCCCAGGTGAAGCTCGAGCAGCCGGTGGACTGCTCGGCGGGCGTCGTGTCGGAGATGAAGCACGGCATCGTCGAGTTCCGCTTCCAGAAGGGGTTCGTGCCGCCGAGGGGCTGAGCCTCGAGCGGGCGGCGGGGCGACAGAGGCGGACAGCTCGAGGGTGGACGGCTCGAGGGTAGAAGGTAGAGAGGCGGCCCACCTGGCTTTCTCGGCGGGAGAATGGTGCGGATGCCGCGAGAGACCGACTGCGCCGAATGGCGGGCGCGCGCTCTCAATTTTGCGGGGGGGGGGGGCGGGGGGGCTAGCACCGCACACAGCGAAACTTGAACCACACCCGGTGTGCCACACGGCACATGCGAGGCCGAGCCCGTGAGGCGCGAGGGCTCGCGAGGTCGAGCGCGCGAGGGACGATGTGGGGTGCATGAAACTTGAATGATCTATGATGTCCACTGAGTGAGAGCGCGGCATCACACACCCGTGCGACCCACACACACATTGCGCACACACCTAGTGGCCGCCACTGCACTGCGCAAGGTGCGGGTGTACCACCGGACTACACCCACACCCCGTCTCGCTGCCGATAGTGGCGCGCACGCTTGTCGCTTCGCCCCAGCAGCCGCAGACGCGGAGAGGGGCGCAGCCTTTTCACAGCGGCAAGCCGTCGTGGTGCCAAACATACAAGCGGCCGTCGTCGGCGCCCGCCACGACGCGGTCGCCATCGAACGCGAGCGAGCGCACCCCTTGCTCCGGCATGCCGCGCAGTGACGCCAGCCTCACGGCGCTCCGCACGCTGCCGGCCGCGTGGAACGTGCCAATCCCGCGCAAGCTCCACACGTTGACGTTCGAGACGGCGTTGCCGGCGCCGCCCGAGACGAGGAGGTCGCCGCTCATCGCAAGCGCCCAGACCTTTGCGCCGGTGTTTATGGTAGCCAGCAGTTTCGCAGCGGGGTCCTGCGCGAACGGGTTCCACAACTTGACGGTGTGGTCGTCGGAGCCGCTCGCAAGGCGATCGTTGGCCGTGGCCAGCGCGTAGATGGCCTGGTGGTGGGCCTGCAGGCGGCGCACCGCTGTCATGGTGATCTGCTGCTGCGAAGTGTCCACGGTGAGCACGGTGATCGCGCGGTGCCGAAGGACAGCGGGCTGATCGGGGAAGGAAATGTGGCTCGTCACGGCGACGAAGGACAGCGTCTCCGACAGCGTGCCAGCGGCGAGGCCGTGTGTTCGCGCGGGCGGTGGCCCGCCGGCCCTCAGCACCCTGTCCTCGAGCACGATGCCGCCGGCCACGTCGCTGTCGGCAGGGCGGTCGGTCGGCGGATGCCGCGCGACGCGAATCGCCCGATCCTGCGTCAGGAAGAGCCGGCCGGCGTCGCTCCACGCGGCCATCGACAACGTCAGCGGGCACGCGACGATGCGGTCAGGCTCCTGGCCGTCGCCCTCGCGCAAGCGGCTGAGGTCAACCAGGCGGCCGAGCACCGCAAGCTGATGTCCACGGAGCGCCAAGTGCCACGAGAGCACCGACCGAGAGAGCGTGACGCCGTCAACGGACCGCCCGCTCGCGGCGTGCTGCACTCGCCGGTACGCGCAGTCGTTGGAGCGACTCGAGCGCGACGCGTCGCGCACTTGAAGGACCACCTCGCCCTCCGCCGCCGACACGAGGTACTCGGAGCTGAGCGCCAGCGACCAGACATGGCCAGCGTGCGCAACGATGACGTGCGGCGCGTGGACGCACAGATCGACGCCTCGCCACAGCCTGTGCCGCATGTCTTCGCGGTTACCGCCGCGGCTCAGCCACTGCGGCGAGAGAAGCACTGCGCGGCCGCAGTGGCGGAGCGCAGTGCACGCGGCCTTCACGGCGACGAGGCTCGCGACGTCGGCGAAGAGCAGCACGTGGCACTGCAGGTCGTGGTGCAGGTCCGCGAATGTCGTGGACGGCTGCCGCCTCTGCGAATGTTGTGTGGCCATCCAGCTGAGATCCCCGGCGCTAGCAGAAGCCTTCGGCGAGAAGAGGCCTTCGGCGTGCCTAGAAAGAAAAAAACCGCCCTGGCATTCCTCGTCTGGCCACGCTGTGCATCATCTCACCGTATGCAGCCGTATACGCCCACGGTGCTCACAGGGTCGGGCGTCACGGTGCTCGTGGCAAGCATCTCCGTAACTCTTGTGACTTGTGGGTTTGGTGATATTGCCTCCGGTGCTACTGCTGGCTAGGGTGCCAATGGCGCGACGGGAGGCGGCCATTGGCGCCACTACAGCAACGATTGTTAGGGGACGGAAAAATCCAGTCGCTTTGCGGCTGCCGGACGATGGCGAGAACGTGCGTCACGAGCTTCTGTGTGCGGTGGCAGGCCGGGGAGCGGAACCAAGCTTGTTAGACTGTCAGAGAAAGTGCTGTCAGCGCTGTCAGGCTGTCGGGCACTGTCAGGCGCTGTCCGGGGTTTGCTGTCAGTCTGTCAGACCAGGGCTCAGGTGCAGACCGGCCGAGACCGAAGAGGCTAGTTCCAGTTCACTCTGACACGCTAATCGTGAAAACGCGTCCAACGCGGCTACGTACGCCGTACGGGTACGCGGGGCATCAAGGTTCAAGCGCGTCCTTGGATTTCCTCAACTGACAACTCAGCACCCTCCATCCAACTCTACAGAGGTGCGCGTCCGGTTCGAGGTTGAGAGAGAATCTGAGAGAGAGAGAGAGAGAGAGAGAGAGAGAGAGAGAGAGAGAGAGAGAGAGAGAGAGAGAGAGAGAGAGAGAGAGAGAGAGAGAGAGAGAGAGAGAGAGAGGAGAGAGAGAGAGATAGAGAGAGAAGAGAGAGAGAGAGAGAGAGAGAGAGAGAGAGAGAGATTCTATCTTCTGTCGACAGTATTCTTTCTTGGAGCACTTGGAGTGCAGTCATTAGCCTCACATCCAGGGCCGGGGAGCTGAGAAGCGCACCCAGCGGGCCGGATGATCGGGATCGGGCTACGGGCTAGAGAGCCCTGACCCCTAGGGGGGGGGTGCGCGTTCGCAGGGAGAGGGCCGTAAAGTAAACACGGGTCTCCGAGGGTTAGTCCGCGCTCCAGGTTTCCCCTAGCAGCGGAGCGCCCCCTCTACTCGGAGCTAATAAGCACCAGACACGCGTCGGGGAGAGGGGGGACGACACTGCTGCAGCAGCGTGCACCTCGATCCTGTACCGTGTTTGTTATGACCCCCCCCAATGAACACACCAGTGAGGGAGGGCGAGACGATCGAGGGGTCCCGTACCATGCGGAACCGACCCTATCCAGTGCTCAAGTGCTCAAGCACCAGACACGCACACGACGTACATCCTCACTCGACGTCACCCCTCGAGGCTTCTCCGTTCGGCCTCCCCCCCTCGGTCCGGAGGGGCCCTCTTATCCCCTCGATCCTCCCCCCACTCGCTTTCCGCTGGTTGGGCAACGGATGCGGGGCCCGGCCCCCCCTCCTAGCCTTTTTCGGCCGCGGCCCCGCCGCCGTCTCGCCCTCTCTGCTTGATCCTGTTGACTCCTGTTGAGGTTATTCTATCTTCTCAAAAAAGAAAAGCGCGTCTATCCGTGACAAGACTGTGCCAAGCCCCATTAAAATCCCTGTGTGGTGGCGGCGTGTCGTCCTCCGATCCCATCTCTCGTTTCTTTCTTGCCAAGCCCCACATTGGCCTGCTGACCCCCGCAATCACACACTCATCGCCATCAAGCTCCGCGGGAGCCTAGGGCTCATCGCGGGAGCTGAGGGCTCATCACTCAATGCTCGACCGCGCTGACACGTCTGCGGCACCCGTCCAATATCGGCACGCTACAGCCTTGGTGCAGCGTGACGCCGAGCGCAGGGCGGCAGTCGCAGAAGCGGCGCACATGGTCCGCCAGTCCAAATGGTCGGATCGCAGCGAGGTGCAGGAATTTGTGGCGGTGAAGCAAGGCAACGCGCTGCGAGGCTCGTACATGCGCATCATCGAGATTGGGCCGAGAGGAATTTGCACGCTCGACCCGAGCACGCGGCGCCTCACAAACCGCTGGCCCCTCACGCGCGTCGTTCGCGTGACGGCCGACGATCAGTGTGGCGTCGATCTCCTGCTGAGCGAGCCTGTCGGTGGTCTCTTCTGCCTGCCGCTCGCGGTCGAGCGGCGCGTGAGCTTCGCGTTAGCCACACCGGGCGAGAGCGCCCAGCTGCTCGAAACCATTCGTGCGCAGCGAGTCGTCGTCCAGGCCCTCCTCTCCGTCCCACGCCGCACGCTCCCGGTCGCCCCATCAGTGCGTACTGGCATCCCCCCTCCCAGGCGCTGCAGTGCTTCGAGCAGCGCTCGCTGATCCGCGAATCGCCCGACGAGGTGCGCGCCCTCCAGCCGCCCCGCCCCGCCGCCGCCCCTCCTCACCCCCGACCCCGCGCCCGACCACCAGGCGCTGTACGCCGCCCCTCTGCGGGTGCAGCCCGCGCCGCTGTCGGCCGAGCCGAGCCCGCGCCGCGCCGAGGACGCCGCAGTCCTCGGGCCGACCGCCTTTGACCGAGTCTTGAGGCAGCCCTCCTCCGCCTCCCCACTCGCGCCCCCCCCCCCCCCCTCTCCCCCTTCCCCAGTCGCCTTGTCACACGCCGCACCTTCGCACCCTCACACAAACAGCACGACCCCGGGCCCAGATCGCACGCACGGACAGTCGGAGAACGGACGGTCAGACAGAGATCGACTAGTCAGACAGGCAACGCCGAGTCCCACGGAAGGCTAGCAGCGCGACACCGCCTCTTAAGCGCGACACCGTCGCATCGCAGGCCCGAGCCGCTGGCGGAGCCGGCCGCCGCGCCGCCGCGCAAGCCGGCGTGGGTCGACTTGCGACGCGTCCCCGACACACTCCTGCACGCGTGCGGCGGCGAGCAAGCCGCGTGGGACGAGCCTGCGGCGAGCATTGCCGTGGCGAAGGCGGGGCTAGTCGCCAAGCTGCGCGCGTCGAGCCCGCCGATCTCGCGACTCCCGTCCGGCACCGGCTCCGGCGAGTACAGCGCGTGATGCGCGGCGCCTGTCTCCGCCATTTTGGGGCCTCAGCCGACGAACCCGCCCCACCCCCCTCGTTCGCACATGCCCCCTCTAGCTGCCCGCCCCTCTGAAGCCCCGACACGCAGCCCTGCACCCCCGCCCCCAAACCCCCCCACCCCGTGCGTGCCCCCCCGCACGCGGGCCCACTCATCAGCTTGAAGGGTGCTTGTCCCCCCCCCGCGTCGGCTCTCTCCGCACGCTCCAGTCGTCGTGCACGTGGCGGCGACGTGTGGGGAGGGGGTGGACAGGCAGGAGCCAGGAGGGCGCGGCGCCGCGCTTTTTCGTGCATGCATGGGTGTCTTGAGCATTTCACATAGTATTGACGAGATCATTCGGTTTCGCGCTGCACAGCGCGGCACAGGCCCGACACCGCCACAGCGGCCTAAATGTATTAATAGGCGGCCCTATATGCTATATATAATCCTAATCACTGACGCTGTTCGCTGTACGCTGAGCGCTAAGAGGCCTTACCCTTAGCGCTCCAGAGCGCTCCCAGACGAGAGCGGAGCGTGTATCAGCTATCACGTACCAGTCGTTGAGATATTCAGCGCGCAGTAACGTGCTACGCAGTAATCGTGGCGATGCTTGTGCCTCACTCCTCGCCCATCGTCTTGTCAATCTCGGCCAATACGAGCCCAATCTCCGCCTCGAGCGCCGCCATCGCCTCCTCCACCGGCATCTCGGGCGGCTTGCCCTCGTTTGTCGCCTCCGCCACGCGCTGCAGTGTGAAGGCCGCCTTGTGCAGCCGCCACGCCGCGATATAGCCCGACGAGCCCTTGAGCGAGTGCGCCTCTCGCCGAAAGGCAAGCCACTCCTGCTCGGCGTGGAGCCGCCGGAGGGTCTCTATGCAGCTCGAGGCGCGGGTGCGGAACTTCGCGAGGATACGCTTCAGCACCTGTGCGCATGGGCGGCGGTGGCGGTGGGGGTGGGGGTGGGGGTGGCGGTGACGGTGACGGCGGCGGCGTTAGCCGCGGCGGCCAGGTGAGAGGCAGGCGGGGCGCGCCTCTGGGTTGCCGCCCAAGTTCTCGAGCACCTCGGCGTGCGCGATCACCGGGTCGCCGCTCGAGACGGAGGGCCCCGGTGAGCTCGTCGCCGTGTTGCAGGCATGGACAGCTGTGGCCGCGCCGAGCGAGGATGGCCGCGACCGTGGCAGCGGCGCCGTAGACGGAGGGCAGGGCACGTTTGCCCGCTCGTAAGTCCTGGAAATCTCGTGAAGCAGCGAAAGCAGGCTGGAGCCGTGGTGTCCCAAGCTTGGCAGGTCCACCCCGGCGCTCTCCAACTGTTGCGCCAACAGGGGGTGGAGCTGTCTAGCCATGGGCTGGAGAACCACACAGCCCACACACCCCACACAAGGCGCGCGAGTGCGAGAGATATCCGAGAGATCCTTCGCGAAAAAAAAAACAATTCGCGCGCGAAGGCGGCGCGGCACGGTAAGGGTCGGCGGTAAGGCGGCACGGCGGCAACGGACGGCAGGCAGGACATCGGTCGGCGGGCCGAACGGCTGAGCGGGGGGCGGCAGCGGGGCGGGGCGAGGGCGGCGCGGTAACGGCCGGATGATCTTCTGTGTATGTGGTTCTTACGAACATACCCGAGGGTGAACTGCTGACGGGGTTTGCGATGAGGAGCGACCTGAAGGGTTTCTCGGAGGTTAGTGCACTAACCGCCGAAGCGCAAGCGCTTTGATTTGCCAAGGACAACTTAGCCTAAGCACGTTTTTCTCGCCAAGTACTATCTATATTCTTTTGCTTATATTCTCGCCAGACCATCTATATTCTCGAGAATATTCTCGAATATTGAGAATATTTTCACCACGCGAGAGGTCAGCGGACGCCAAAAATCGCTCTAAAGTAGAGGTTTGTGCTCCCAAACCGCTCAGGAACGTCCAAAACTTAAAGATTTCCGTCTGCATCGACCCAAAACCTACTTTTGAGGGGGCAAAAGAGCTGTTTCGAGAAGCTCTAGTCAAGACCGTTCTAGACGCCGCGATGTAACGGCGAGAATATTCAAGAATATCTTGAGACTCGAGGTCAACCAAGGTCAAGGGCTGAAGAAAACTCATAGATTCTTGAGAAAAAGCCGCGCCGGGGCATCTATATTCTCGAGAATATTCTCGAATACGAAAGTGCGCGGGACCATCTATATTCTCGGAGATATTCGAGAATATTGTGCTTAGGCCAAAGGACAACCAGCCCTCCTCCCATTTTTTACCCTTTGGAAGAACAACCGTCCTCCGCCCAGCTGCATCCGCTCAGGAAGAGAAAAAAGCCAAGAGAGGGGTTGGAGGGCGGGAGAATCCAAAAAAGCCGTCCAAAAAGCCACAAAAAGCCAGCGAGCCTCCCGTTACGCGATTGCCGCGAAGCGCAGCATGATGCGTGGCCAGCTTGGGAGGCTGCCGCCGCTGTCAGAGGCGGCCGCCACTGTGAGGTCTCGAGGGCCGACCGGCCGGGCGAGCATCCGCGCTGCCGACGACGTGCTCGAGGCTGACCTTCAGAGCGACGAGATTCTCGCATGCTTTGAGGAGGCGCTCGGCGAACGGCAGCCAGAGATGGGAACGGATGCTGCAGCAGGGCGAGAGGCGAACGCCGAGAGTAAATCGCGGCGCGGCCGTCGGTTGGGCGCCTGGTAAAACGGCCGCACGTGAACATGGGGCACGGTAATGGATGGGATAGGTAGAGCGGTTTAGTGGTCCGAAGGAATCAAGGCAGGGCAGTGAGCTCGCAGGCTGCTCAGTCGCCGTCGCCGCGTGTCAAGTCAGGACAGAGCTCAGAGGACACGCCCGGCCGCTGCGGCGTCTGTGGCTGAATGAGGTGCAGTGTTCCCGTGTCGGGAGTCGTGGTTGACACTCTGAGTTGACGGGGTCTAGAGTTGATTGTTGCAACTGGGTGAGTGGGTGTGCGCGAGCGGCGCCCACCTACAGTAGCGGGGGACATGGAGATGGCTCCTGACCAACCGAGGTTCATACGAGACCGTGGTCGTGGAGAGCAAGGCCGTAGCCGTTCGCGCCAGACGTGCTACCGTACACCAGAGGGGAAGCGCGCCAAGGCATGTTGTCGCCGCGACGCGGTCAAGGCTTCGGAGGGCTGGTCCCAGGCAGAAGGAGAATCGGTGGGGAGATTGATTGGGACTCTTGCGCAAATGCATGGACAAGGCAAGGTGGGAAGGCCATTCGCTGTCTTCAAGCCCTTCAAGCCCGAGCGTTTGTTCAAATAGCGGAAGACTGCGGCGTAATGAGTCTGACCTCGGTGACGCTGCCATATGCGATATCGGCACTCGAGGGCGCAGGGCTAGATATGAATTCGCCATGGAGCCGTGGTTGTCATGGACGCGCACATTGTCAGCGGGTGCTTCTGCTGACAGGGCCGGCATTGCGATGACCGGGTGGCGCGCCGCTGCCTGGTCGGGGCAGCGCTGGCTAGGCGGGGGCATGGTCAGTCTGCAAAGAATCGTACGAGCAGCGTGTCGGTAGCCGCCAATGGTGAGTGTCCTTGTACGAGACTGATGTGTACACGAGAGTTCGGTTCTGGGTAGGCTGAGGGTAGTCGTTGGGGACGTGCTGCGGTTATTGTTTAGCGGGGGAAAGGAGCGCGTGCAGCCCAGCTCGGCGGCCGCGGCACAAGACGTCAACCCAACAGCTCCCCAAGTTAAAAGCCGTAATAGGAAAAAATCCAGCTCACTTTTGGAGGTAAAACGATGTCGGGCAGCACCATGGCCGGCTCCTGGTTGGGAAAGCCGGGCCGCATGAACTACGACAAGGAGGACCACGCCTCCCGGGTTCGATGAGGAGTCAGCGGAAGGGGGAGGGCGAACCGAGTACTATAGAGAGAGACCGCGGAAGCGGGCGCGATTGGTCGACGAGGGAGAGCTGGGCCGACCTCCCGGGGAGGGGAGGCGACACGACCCAACGGCGTTTTTGAAGGAAGTTTGAGATAGGAAACCAAGAACGACACACACCAGTCGACTCGAATCGGTGTGTCACCAACAAGAAGAGAGAGACTGAGAGATAGGGGCCTTCTCTCTCTCTCTCCATAAACCAGTGCTTAATTGGAACGAATGAGCGAAAAACGCGCATCCCCGGATGACTGCACTCCAAGTGCTCCAAGTGCCCCCGGCCGATGGAGCCGGAGAGTCCCGCGAGCGCACACGCGCAGGCGACGACGGGTGGGGCATTGCTCGAGCCAGAGGCGGCGAGTAATGGCGCGCTGCTGCAGGCGGAAGCAGAAGGCGCATTGCTGCTCTCCGGGTTGACCGTCGCAATTGTGGTTCTGGTTGCCTTCTTGCTGACTGGCCGCCGCTCCAGGCCACCGCTGCGGATGCCGCGGATTCGCAGCAAAAAGGTTGCCTCTAGCGAGCACGCTCCCCTGTGCATCCTCACCCTGGACGGCGGAGGCATGAAGGGGCTTGTGCTGGCCACGCTGCTGGAGGCGATAGAGGAGCGGACGGGCATACCAATCGGCGGTCTCTTTGACCTGGTGGTGGGCACGAGCACGGGCGGCGTGGCCGCAATACATGTGGCATTCGCCTCTGCCCTAGGGGAGGGTTGCAGGGATTACCGTGCCAGCCTCGAGCGCGTGAGGAAGGTGCTTGAGCAGCGGAGCAAAACAAACCTGCTGGTGACGGGGCACGAGTGCACGAGTGCCGCCGCTCGCCAGGTCGCTCAGTCGTGCGCACCCGCCAGGCGACATGGGGCCGACCCCGCTCCGCGACCTGCGCCACCTTGCGAGCCCCGCACCGCGACGCCTCCGCACGTAGCGGTCGTGACCGCGTTCCACGAGGGTGGAGGGTGGCAGCCCTTCTTGGTGCGCAACTATGAGCTCCCCTATTCCAGTGGCGAGACGTCCGCTCCGAGAAGCCCTCGCTCCTACGCCAATCCCGGAGCGATCGACGGGGAGTCGGACTGGCCTATCGAGGATCTTGTCCTCGCCACGACAGCGGCGCCGGGCCTCTTCCCTCCCGTCGAGCGAGGAGGGAAGGTGTTTGTGGATGGCGCTGTGGTAGCGAACAACCCGACGAAGCTCGCTATCCGCGAGGCGCGACGCCGCTGGCCTGGCCGGCGGATCGGCATCATCGTGAGCCTTGGGACGGGGCAGATGCGTCAGGCACAGGCGCCGATTGCGAGGACGTCGAGCCCAGCCTCGTACTGGATTCCGGCCATGCTCGACATGGCCTTCGACAGCAACCGCACGCACGCCGACGTGCACGACACACTCCTGCCAGCGATAGCCAACGAGTGCGGCCACCCTTTCTACTTTCGGATCCAGCCCACGATTGAAGACGCTACGATGGTGACGACGATCCCGAGGAAGCTCGCCGCGCTGCAGCAGCAGACGCGCGCGTTTGCCAAGTCGATGTCGCACGACCTCGACAAGATCGCCGCGTATCTCCTCCTCGCCGCGGCGAGGCCGGCCTTCCTCCCCACCCCTGCTGGGGCGGCCGAGGCGGAGCGCTTGTGCGGCGACCATTGCTGCCACTGGGAGACGCTGAAGGGCTTGGCGGCGCTGCGCGCGAGGTGCTCGGCCACGCCCCCAGGCTGAGTGGGCAGTGCTCTACTAGCTACTTCGACTAGCTACTGGTGGCAGAGCCGCGTACGGTAGTTCACACACCGTTCCGGAACACCGTTTTATTGATATCATGATATCATGCAATAACGTGTGTTATGCGAACTCCAGCCCACATCGTGGTGTTCGTGGTGCGGTCTTCGCTTTCGGGGGCGTTTAGGGCGGGGTCGGGGAAGGGGGGTGGGGTCGGTCGCGCTGGTGGCCGCGCGGCAGTGGCCGCGGGGGGAGGGGGGGGGGGGGGAGGGGGGGGAGGGGGAAGAGGAGGTGGCGCCGACCGCAATGGCGGCCGTCCCGACGCGGGCGCCGGGCGAGACTGCCGTGGATCGTATGGAGTCTCACTTCAACGTCGGCGATGACATGGGCACGAGAGAATGAGTCAAAGCACGCCGGCCGCCGCCGCTCATGAGGCCGGCGCCGAGGACGCGGGCAGTCGGCGCTGGACGGCGGGTCTCATCCCTGCGTTCGTGTACCTGGTGCAGAGCGCTGGCTTCATCCCGATTGGTGAGCCTCTGCGGTGCGCCGTAGCACTGCCTCCTGACAGCGGAGAGCAGGCTCACGAGCTTATAGAGCTGGTCGATCAGGCCGAGCAGCCGTATCTGCTCTCGCCTGTTCACAGCTGAAGGCGTGAAGAGAGTCAGCGTTGTGGGTCTGCTCGAGTCGGCAGCATTACCTCTCTGCTCGCTCGGGGTCATCCTCTAGCTGCACCCGACCGTGCCGCACAGCTTGAGCCGCCCTCCAGCGCTTGCGGGCGGAAGCGGCACCGAACTTACCGAGGCAGCGGACTCCACTCAGCAGCGCAACGGTGCCGGACAGGAGCAGGGCCGAGGCCAGACCTGTCGGCCCGTCTGCCGGCAGCGCCGCGTTGCCAAGTACGGCTTGGAGGACTGCGCCCATGCTCACCCGGAGGGTCGGCGGCGGCCCGGGCGGCGGGGACGGAGGCGGCGGGGACGGAGGCGGCGGGCTCGGTGGCGGGCTCGGTGGCGGCATGGTGGGTGGCGGCACAGAAGGCGGCGGGCTCGGCGGCGGCGGCGACGGCGGCGAGGAAGGGGGCGGCGGCGAGGGCGGCGAGGAAGGGGGCGGCGGCGGTGGTGAGGGCATCGGCGAGGGCGGCGGCGGTGGCAGGGCCGGCGGCGACGGCGGCGATGAGGGAGGGCGTGTGGGCGGATTCGGCGGACGAGGTGAGGGTGGCGGCGGCGGTGGCAGAGGCGAGCGCGCCGGAACGAACGGGAGGAAGTAAGGGATCGTCCTGCAGACGGGGCGCGCGGGCTCAGCACGCGGCACGGCGTGTCCGCTCGTCGCTGGGGAGAGGGCACGCGACGCGGTGTGCAAGACCAACAGTTGTTTCAAGAGAGGCGCACACACTCGCAGCCAGCGCTGTTCCACCTCGGGTCGCAAGTCGAATCGTAGCCGATGGTTATATGGTCGTTGCCCGGCTCGTGGATTTCATCGCAAGCGGCGGTGATGTTGGGGACGAAGCTGCCGTCGCAGCTCACGATGCTCTTGCGCTCCCTGTCAGAGAGCAGGGTACCTCCAGCAATCTCAGTGACCTGGAGGCAAAATGCGACGCCGTTGGAGCAGTGCTGATACGTGCAGAGCCCTGAAGCCGTGAGTACAGAAGATGTTTGGCACGAGCAGCACGATAGGACACCGCACGCGTACTGCAACAGGTTGTTGCAGGTGTTCTCGTGACATAGCTTTCCGTCACCGCCACAGAACTCATTGGGACTGCAACATGCGCCGTTTCCCTCGGCCACGAGGGCAAGGAGAATGGAGAGCTTGAATGGCATATGCTCTCGTCTGGAGAACATGTACCTCCCTGGCGACCCGGTCCAAACGCGACACAGCTCGTGGCGACGTATGAAAGCCAGATTGTAGGGAACCCCGTTGTGAACAGGGCTGGCCGGGCGGGTCGCCGTGTGGAGGGAGCAGGTGGTGCGGGTCATGGAGGCGGACGCCAAGGAGGAGAAGGCGGAGGCGAAGGCTCGGCAGAAGGAGCGCGTCGCCGCCATCCTCGCGCGCACGGACGCTGCGGGCGCGGGCGCGGGGGTGGGAGCGGCCGCACCCACTGCTCGTACCCCCCCCGGCACTTTTAAGGGCTGGCCGGACCCCCCCCCCCCCCCCCACCAGCAGCGCTCTGCTGCTGGGGGGGTCGGGACCCCCCCCCAGCAGCAGCGCTCTGCTGCTGGGGGCACCAAAACCAGTGGTCTCACCGGCGTACCCTCCTACTGCCAGCCGGGCGCGGGGCACGCCAGTCTCTCTTCTACGCCTCTCGTGCCGCGCGCGTTTTCGAAAAAAGAAAAGTGTATCGGCTCCACTACGACAGCTAAGTCGATCGATTTCGACGAGCGAGCGATCCGAGGATCGAGCGGGGGACCGATAGGCTAGGGAGATCAACGCTGATCGATCAACGTCAGCCGAGACGCCCGAGTGAGTGGCTCACTATACGGCTTTTAGTGTGGTAGTACAAGATAGACTCACCATGGTCACATCTCACAAGTCTTTAGTAAAACGCCAGCACTCGACACGACGAAGGTGTATTGGGCTCGAAGGCGCGGTGAACACAACCGACCAAAATCTAGCGTAGCACTGAAACACGAGCCGAGGTGGGAGGGGGCGGCGGCGGCGAAGAGGCGGGAGAGCTGGGTCCAATGCCTTCTGCTGCTGGGGGGGTCGGGACCCCCCCCCCCTAGCAGCAGCGCTCTGCTGCTGGGGGGGTCTGCTATCTGGGCAGCCGCGGCCCGAGAGAATAGAATTCAGGTTTCGTCCCCCCAGCTGGTCCAGCGTCCGTCCCTCCGAAAGACAAGAGTTAATGCGTGAACAGGGACGAGCGACCGATCGAAGAGGGACGCGCGAACAGGGCCCTGTTTATTGAGTTTATGATTGAGGTTTATCAGTTCAAATAAACGCGCGTTTAATTGAACTTCACGCGGGAGCGGGCGATCCTGTTAAATAGTCTTAAATAGTCGTGAACCAGGTGTGTTTATAAACTCTTAGTTAGTCCGTGTTTATAACATTCACACACTGATAATTCTTTCAGCCTCCTGGAGATGGACATGGGAAGCCCACGCGAGCAGTGGCTGTGGCCGCACCCCCCCACACAGCTTTCTGAATGCTCGCCGACATTCAGCGTGCGAAGCTCGCGGCGCTGATCGAGTCGTCTGCGGCTCGCGCCGCCGAGATGTTGAAGCAGGAGGCAGAGGAGCACGAGGCAGAGGAGCACAACGAGACTACGACGACTCGAGACGAACACTTGCTCGACACCACCTCCTCGCGCTCTCACTCTCACTCCAGCCGCCGCTCCTCCTCGTCTCGCTCGCACTCGCACTCTGCTGGCCGACGCTCGCGGGCTTCCACCATGGGCCGCCGGCTCGGGCTCCTCTCGTCGGCGCTCAGCACGGCCAGGAGGGAGGAGGCGGCGCTGAAGCAGCTCTTGGCGCTGGCGACCGTGGGCCGCCGCTCACCCATCTCTGCCGTCGAGCATGCTGCCGCGGTCATCGCCCAGGCTGCCGCCCGGGCGAGGGCGAGGAGGCGACGCTTCGTGCGCTGCCGCGCCGCCGCCGTCCAGGTCCAGCAATGGATTCGCGCGCGCCGCTCGGGCGCGGTCAAGGAGTCTCCCTTCCAGGTGACCGTCCGGAGGCAGCTGGCGCTCGTCTCGCTGCTGCCTGCTGCGGGGACCACCGCCATCGCCGGCGTTATCCTCTGGATGAACATCGCGCACCAGCGGACGTCGACCGTGTGCCTCGGCCTCTCGCTCGTCGGCCTCGCCCTCTCCGCCGCGTGGCAGCTGCGCCCTCGCGGCGCGCGCGCCTGCCCCGCCTCTGGTCCCGAGGGTGCAGACGAGCGCGCCTCTCTCCACCGCAGCAGCTGTGAGCAGGCGCGCGGCTGCTTCGGGTCGGGCCGCTCGAGGTGCGGGAGACGACCGGCTTCGTCGTCCTCACCGTCGCCTGGGTCCTCCGTCACCTCGGCCGCCTCCACCTCATCCGCACCGACCCGCTCGCTGCCACCGCCGAGGCAGCCGTCGTCGTCAGGGTCGTCCCCTCCCTCTACTTTTACGCGGGCTGGCTCTTCGGCCTCCTGCCCCCCGCCTGGCGCCGCCACGCAGCCTAGACACAGCCGAGACGCAGTGCCGTGCGCCTGAACAGGCCTCCTGCCCGCCTCGCGCCGCGTCCGCCTCAGCTGCCTCGCCGCCGTCGCGCTCGCCTCGGCCGCCGTCCACGTCCATTTCGCGTCGCTGCGCGGCGAGTCGGTGGCGCGCTGGCTGGCGTGTGGCCCCGTCACCCTCCTTGCTTGCGCCGCGGCCGCTCGGATCGTCGTTCAGACCGCACTGCACCGCACGATGCAGCGCGAGCGGACGGTCTCCGAGATTGGCGCCGTGCTCGACCTGCACGGCCGCGGAGGCGAGGGCGGCGGCGGCGGCAGCGAGGCGATCGTCGATACGGCGCGCATCGAACTCGAGTGGTCGCAGGGCGGATTGCGTGAGCGGAGCTGTCTCCCCCTCGGCGCATGCTCGCCCTGAGCCTTCTCGGATCCCCTCGGCGCAGGCCCGCTGCTACGGATCAACCTCTTCCTCGGCTGGTGCTCGGGCGCAGGGACACTCCTCTACCTCGTCAGCCAGAGCCGCGGCGAGACGGGCGAAATGCGGCGCGCCAAGGAGGCACAACCCGCGCTCGAGGCGACCTCGGTCCTAGCCGTCTTGGGGATCATACTAGTCGTGTTAGTCCTCCCGCTCGCGACGCTCCGCCACGTCCGACCCGCCGGCGACGGGCTGCCTGCAGTCATTACCTCCATCGTGTCTGGCAGGCTCACCGCGCACCTGCCGGCGACAAACCCACAGCTCGAACTCGCCTCACTCGCCTCCGGTCGCTTTTTGCCAAGGGTTGGCCCCCTTTTTTGGGTTCGCCCAAAAGAGGGCCCGGCGGGCCCGGCGGCGGCGGGCCCGGCGGGCCCGGCGGGGGCGGGCCCCCCGGGTTTGCCCTCGGAGGGCCCCGATTTTGGGTCCCTGACGTATTTGGGGCCCGTGCCCGTGGGCCTCCCTTATTATTTTTTGGGGGGGGCTTTTTTAGGTCCCCTACCGGGGTCGGACCCATGTGGCCTGTCGGGGGCCCCCCCCTGAGCGACGTGGGGACCGGCGGCCCTCGCGGGCTCACAGGGGGTCATCAGGAGGTGAGATTTGGTGAGGCCCCCCCCCCCCCCCCCCCTCTTCCGTTGTCCGGCCGCAGGTGCGCTTGCCTGGCGCGCGACGCGCGAGTGGCGCAGGTTGCCCCACGGCTTGCCCGCTCAGCTTGCCCCACAGCTTGCCCGAGGCGGCGCCCCGGTGCGCGTTAGGTGACTGGCGAGTCGCTCGGCTTGCTCATGCTCGGTGACCCGGCGATGCTGCTCGTGGGCGCCGCATTTGCCAACCTCGGCGTGCGCGAGGCGTTCGGCGTCTCGTGGCGGCGAGAGAGGGCGTTGGCGGAGACAGAGGTGGCGCGGCGGCGCCAGCTGGAGGCGGAGGCGGTGCGGCAGATTGAGTTTGAGCGAATGCTGTACGCGCTGACGCACGGCGAGGAGGGCGAGGGCGCGGCGGGCGTGGAGGGGGAGGAAGAGGGGGGCGAGGCGGAGGACGGGGGCGAGGAGGAGGCCGGAGAAGAGGAGGAGACCGTTGGCGCGCACGACTTCCTCCTGGAGGACGGGAGCCAGGCCGCCCGAACGACATGTCGAAGACGCGTCGTCCACAACGCCGCCGCTTCCTCCGACCACTTCTCGTCTCTGGACACGCTGCCGCCCATCGTCGAGTAGAGCCGTGGCTCCCGCGCCGACTCGCCCTCCGGCACCTGCACCACGCGAGAGAGAGTGCAGCGTGCGGAGGAGCGGAGTTCACGCGCGGGGCTGTGCACGCTCCTGGCAAGGATCTTGGGTCCAGGGCCGTGCTTTTGTGGGGTGAAGACCAAAGGTGCACTTCGACCGCTAAAAGAGAGAGCGGATACGAAACAAGAACACAACGCACTCTCTCACATGACAAGCGATCCCACGTCAGCGATTGTGGGGACTACATGATTACACGAAGGGTGGGGGAAGAAGAGGTTGGGGATGGGGTGATGGGGAGGGACTGGTGGGATGGGGCGTGGACGATACCGAAAAAACCAAAACAAAAAACGAAGGAACCGGCAAGGTCTTGTCATCGCGTCCCGCATGTGAGCCGCGCTCAGCCCTCCTTCTAAAGATATAAGGGCCTCGCGTCGTCCGCCGTTTATCCCGGTGACCCCCAGAACTCGCGGACCCGAGGAGTCTCGAGCTTCAGCTGGCGATCCATCATGCCGCTCTCGGCACCGCAGCAGCGCGAGCGCCGCGCCGCGCAGCGCGCTGCCGAGGCTCAGGACGCGGCTCGCGGGCAGCGCAACCGCCCGGCGCCGAGCCGGTGCTAGGCCGCCTCCGCTGCGCCTGCTTCCTTGCGCGCCGCTGGACGTCGGCCGAGAAGACCGCTTCCCTCTGGGGACCCGACTCCGCGAAGATCGCGCGCGCGTCGTGAGTGGCGGCGCGCGCGCGATCTCCGTTCCCGGGCACGCCGGTCGCAGTGGCATGGGCTCCCAGGCTCAAAAGCGCTCCCGTCAACAGCGAGCGAGCGCCGCCGCTGCTCCTCCTCCCGCCGCCGCTCACCGAGACTCGGTGCCGCCGTTCTCGCCGCCGCCGCCGCCGCCGCCGCCGCCGCCGCCGCCGCCTCGCGCCTCGCCTCCGTCACCGCCGCCCTCCATCTCGCAGCGGCGCGTCCCTCTGATGGCGCGGGCGCCTCGCTCACCGGCGCCTCGCCGCCGCCCCCCCCCCTTCTCGCGCCGCTCCGCTCGTGGCCGCCGCCTCCCCTGTCAATCCCGCCGCCTCCCCTGTCATCCCGCCGCCCGCACCACCGCCGCCACCGCCTCGCGCCTCGCCGCCGCCGCCACCGACCGCCCTCTCCCCTACGCCGCTCTGAGCGCGGTGCAGGGGGCGAGCCCCCGCGGCGCAGCCTCACCGCAGTGCACTGCGCTCTCCGCGCCCCTGACGATTAGTGAGGAGGTGGTGTTGCACAGCATGGAGCTCGGCGAGCGTTTAGCGAGCCCCTCAGCTAGTCAGTGCATTATGGCGTCCCAAGTCCTTCAGTGCAACATGGCGTCCAAAGATCGCTCTTGTCGCATATGCCTGGGAGACGACAGCGACGGCGAGCTCGTCGACCCGTGCAAATGCCGCGGCTCAACAAGATGGGTGCACGCAGCGTGCCTTGAACGATGGCGGCGCACATCCGACAGCTATTGGAACGTTGTCGCCTGCCAGACTTGCGGCGTGAAATATTCGGACGGGGTGAGCATTGGGATACTCAGGGAATGGTTGCAGCGCGCACGTGGCTCAAATTGGCACATCATCCTGTGCCTGATGGGGGCTGAATACGCGGCACAAGACCGAAGAACGCTCACATGCTGTGCCTACGATGCTGTTTGTGCCGTGTCCGCTCTTCGCCAGGGAGTGGACGGCCTCTCCACCAAGTATGCCGACCTCTTCGTTGGGCCAGACGCCCCGCAAGCGCACCTCCTCTTGGAGTTCAAGCATGCGTTGGGACGTGCGCTTCTTTCCGATGGCCAACTTGACTCGGCGGAGCTTGTGCTCCTCGAGACGCTGGACCTCAGCGAAGACGTGAAGCTCAGCTCATACATCAAGGGCGACCTCAGCAGGCTGTGCGCAGAGAGAGAGCAAGATGATCAGGCAGAGGTGCTGCTCGACGAGGCGCGTGCTGGACTTAGAAGCTGCGGTGCAGCACCTGAGCATGCGCTTTGGGAGCTTGGCTGCCTCTACGCACTGCGAGGAGACTTGGTGCGGGCGATTCCACTTTTCCGCGAAGAGCTCAGATGTACGCACGCAATGTGGGGCAGGTATACCCAGGCTTATGAGCTCCTCAATCTTGGCGTGCTGCTGTACAAGCAAGGGGAGCTCAAGGAGTCCCTCGAGGTATTCCGCGAAGCGCTGCAGGTGAGCCGCAAGATAGCGGGCGATCCCCAAGATTCGTTGATCGATTCGATCTACCACGTGGCCAAATTACTGGTAGTCATGGGGGACGCGGACAGCGCAGTTCCACTGCTGCGCGAGGCGCTCAGCGTCAGTATCGAGGCGAACGGAAAAGACCACGAAGACACCTTGCTCTGTGCTCGTACCCTGATGCTGCAGGACCAGGGCGAGCTTGACGGCGCGGAGGCGCTGCACCGCGAGGCTCTAGAGGGGAGGCGAGAGACGCTCGGTGACCGGCACCCCGATACGCTCACCACGGTCAACAACCTCGGCACGCTGCTGCAGGACCAGGGTGACCTGGACGGCGCGGAGGCGCTGTACCGCGAGGCGCTGGGGGCGAGGCGAGAGACGCTCGGTGACCGGCACCCGGACACGCTCACCTCGATCAACAACCTCGGCACGCTGCTGGAGGACCGGGGTGACCTGGACAGCGCGGAGGCGCTGTACTGCGAGGCGCTGGGGGCGAGGCGAGAGACGCTCGGTGACCGGCACTCGGACACGCTCACCTCGATAAACAACCTCGGCACGCTGCTGAAGGCCAAGGGCGACCTGGACGGCGCGGAGGCGCTGTACTGCGAGGCGCTGGGGGCGAGGCGAGAGACGCTCGGTGACCGGCACTCGGACACGCTCACCTCGATAAACAACCTCGGCTTGCTGCTGAAGGACCAGGGCAGGCTCGGCGACGCCATCACTCTCTTTCGGGAGGAGCTGGAGGGGTGCAGAGAGATGCTCGGCGACCGGCACCCGAGCACGCTCACCTTGATCAACAACCTCGGCACGCTGCTGAAGGACCAGGGTGACCTGGACGGCGCGGAGGCGCTGTACTGCGAGGCGCTGGGGGCGAGGCGAGAGACGCTCGGTGACCGGCACCCGGACACGCTCACCTCGATCAACAACCTCGGCACGCTGCTGAAGGCCAAGGGCGACCTGGACGGCGCGGAGGCGCTGTACTGCGAGGCGCTGGAGGCGAGGCGAGAGACGCTCGGTGACCGGCACCCGGGCACGCTCACCTCGATCAACAACCTCGGCTTGCTGCTGAAGGCCAAGGGCGACCTGGACAGCGCGGAGATGCTGCTTCGCGAGGCGCTGGAGGCGAGGCGAGAGACGCTCGGCGACCGGCACCCGAGCACGCTCACCTCGATCTACAACCTCGGCTTGCTGCTGAAGGCCAAGGGCGACCTGGACAGCGCGGAGATGCTGCTTCGCGAGGCGCTGGAGGCGAAGCGAGAGACGCTCGGTGACCGGCACTCGGACACGCTTACCTCGATCTACAACCTCGGCACGCTGCTGCAGGACCAGGGCAGGCTCGGCGACGCCATCACTCTCTTCCGGGAGGCGCTGGAGGGGAGGCGAGAGACGCTCGGCGACCGACACTCGGACACGCTCACCACGGTCAACAACCTCGGCACGCTGCTGCAGGACCAGGGTGACCTGGACGGCGCGGAGGCGCTGTACTGCGAGGCGCTGGGGGCGAGGCGAGAGACGCTCGGTGACCGGCACCCGGACACGCTCACCTCGATCAACAACCTCGGCACGCTGCTGCAGGACCGGGGTGACCTGGACAGCGCGGAGGCGCTGTACTGCGAGGCGCTGGGGGCGAGGCGAAAGACGCTCGGTGACCGGCACTCGGACACGCTCACCTCGATCAACAACCTCGGCACGCTGCTGAAGGCCAAGGGCGACCTGGACGGCGCGGAGGCGCTGTACTGCGAGGCGCTGGGGGCGAGGCGAGAGACGCTCGGTGACCGGCACTCGGACACGCTCACCTCGATAAACAACCTCGGCTTGCTGCTGAAGGACCAGGGCAGGCTCGGCGACGCCATCACTCTCTTTCGGGAGGAGCTGGAGGGGTGCAGAGAGATGCTCGGCGACCGGCACCCGAGCACGCTCACCTTGATCAACAACCTCGGCACGCTGCTGAAGGACCAGGGTGACCTGGACGGCGCGGAGGCGCTGTACTGCGAGGCGCTGGGGGCGAGGCGAGAGACGCTCGGTGACCGGCACCCGGACACGCTCACCTCGATCAACAACCTCGGCACGCTGCTGAAGGCCAAGGGCGACCTGGACGGCGCGGAGGCGCTGTACTGCGAGGCGCTGGAGGCGAGGCGAGAGACGCTCGGTGACCGGCACCCGGGCACGCTCACCTCGGTCAACAACCTCGGCTTCCTGCTGCACGCCAAGGGCGACCTGGACGGCGCGGAGGCGCTGTACTGCGAGGCGCTGGGGGCGAGGCGAGAGACGCTCGGTGACCGGCACCCGGGCACGCTTACCTCGATCTACAACCTCGGCTTGCTGCTGCAGGACCAGGGCAGGCTCGGCGACGCCATCACTCTCTTCCGGGAGGAGCTGGAGGGGTGCGCTGCTCGGTACGGGGAGGGGCATGAGGAGACGCAGAGCTCAGCCCGCAATCTTGCCGCGCTGCTGAAGAAGGCGGGGCGACAGCGCCAGGCCGATGAGATCGCTGCCACGTATGGCGTCTGACCTTGAGGCAGCCAGGCAGGCGGCGAGCGACTTCCGCTCTCTGCAATCTCCTAGGCTTAGACCGAGCGGATGTCGAGCTAGCTGTCCGGAGCGCACTCCCGCTCCTCACACACGCCCAGAAAAATTACCCTTCATGAAGGTCGTAGTACGATAGTGAATTGTGAGCTGTGAAGGTTGTCCTGTGCGTCCCCAAAACGGGTCCTAAGGTAAGGTAAGGTAAACTTCTCCACACACACGAGGTGGTGGGGCAAGGGGGGGCAACCCTCGCGTCTCCACGTCTAACGACAGGAGCCCCACGGCATTTAAAGTGCAAGGCCCGGTGCGCGTGGGTGAGCGGTGTGTGTGTGTGTGTGTGTGTGTGTGTGTGTGTGTGTGTGTGTGTGTGTGTGTGTGTGTGTGTGTGTGTGTGTGTGTGTGTGTGTGTGTGTGTGTGTGTGTGTGTGTGTGTGTGTGTGTGTGTGTGTGTGTGTGTGTCTCACGTCACTGCATCCTCTGCCGGTTCCTCCCGTCGCCTCTTCTTTGTTCGAATGTTTTTCAATCCATCCTTCACGAAGCCCTCCCATGTAGCTAGCGTTCTTTGCGAATGTCTCGAAATGGCCAGCAGGCGCTGTCTGCTCGCGGTCTGTGCGGCCC